>NC_064616.1:76520100-76822200 GCF_023898315.1 Schistocerca nitens | reverse complement strand
ACCTATTTGTAACAGTTGGTTGTATCACTGCTCAAGTTGCTGCCGCAGATGAGGTACTATGCGCCGAACACTAGGTAGTGCCATGTGGACGTCGGGAGCCCGGTCTTATTGCGACCGTGCGTTCCCCTTGACCAAGGCTGCCAGCAATCGTCTACAGTGACTACATTCCTACCAAGTCTTTCTGTAATATCCAACTTCTCGTAGCCCTGTTAAACGGCCACGTTCAAGCTCACTGACGTATGGGTAACTGCGTCTTAGTCGCCTTAAAGGCATTCTTGACTAACATCAAGTCAAAGGTAACTGACACTCACTACCGTTGCAGCACGTATTTAAAGCAAACCTGATTTGCATCCTCATAGTGACGCAACTAGCGCCACTGCTATGCCACTGGCGCGAAACTGGAATAGACATCTTTCAGATGTGGAAACACGCCTACCAGCTTTGGTTTATGTCGCATAACTCCTTCTTGGCGTTGCGATTTTTTTCCGTCAGTGTATTTAAAACTTGTGAAAATCGACTATCTCCCTTATAGAGAGAAATCGAAACATAGTTGGAGAGATTAGAACCGACATAGCGTTTATACTCTTAATATTTTTATAAAACGTGAGTATCGATATCTCAGTGTATCGCCACTTTACCGATACTTCTCAAGGGCAAACCATCGATATATTTCGTTCGACGTCGTGTCCGTATACAGTACCTTATACGCAAGTTCTGTGGACAACACACTAGTATTTTGTACTACATTTCACAGCGTGTTATAATCTATTACAACATCATTAATAAATAAATACAACTTTTTTAATCCAAATGTCAATTTACAACCAGTTCATTACTAGACACGATCCGATGGTATGGGTATGTCCTCGTCTTACTCCAACCTGTGAATTGATTTACTTAGCAATTTATACTGCTTCAACGTGAACTACAAACTACAGCGTAACTTAACATTATTTGCGTATACGGATAATTCTAATATTCAAGCTCCTGTCCTCAGTGGCAGAGCAGGGGAACTGAGTAAGAGTCTTTCTGTATTTGATGATCTGTAGGCCACTTTGTAAGGTTTAATTGTCGGTGCAATATGGTGATCTGTGCAAAATAGCTTTTCGCCACTGAAAGACTCGTCTGCAGAACGAAGAAAAGAAAGGCGGACGGTGCTTCCAAACTGGTGGCATCAGTAATTCGTAGGATAAACTCAATAAGAACCTACCACAATGCTCCATTCATTTCACAAGACATCCTTTGTGTCGGGACGTAGGAGCCTCTACATAGCGGTGAGAACGACTGTTTTTTGGAGATGTTTGTTGAAATCGAGACTTAACGATTTCTAGGAAGGGTAAAACGGGTGGATGGGGTGTCCCGTTAGGACCATCAGAAGTTATGCACTCGGCGTTATTCTACGCTGTTTTCGTAAACGTGTTGTTTTAGGACAAGAATTCCCATGCAGACAAGCTGAGACGTCATAAAAGCTCCTACTAGAGCGATTATTAACTATTTCTGGGATGCTATACAATTTTCAAGAGGTCGACTTGGCTCTTATTTTACATAGCCGTGTGACGTTAGCATAACTTTGAGAACCTTTTAGTTGGTGAGTAGCCACGTGAACGTTTCGCGGTGATGCGTCAGCCATGCGTGCACAGCTAGACGCGTCTCGCATGTCCCGTTAGGACCACGATCGAGAGAAAGCAGTCGATTACATGTCTACAGAGCGATCTGTGACGTCAGAAATGGTGGTGGTGGTTAGTGTTTAACGACCCGTCGACAACGAGGTCATTAGAGACGGAGCGCAAGCTCGGGTTAGGGAAGGATTGGGAAGGAAATCGGCCGTCAGCAATGGTAAAAACGCGTGTCCAGAGGCGTGTGAGCGCGCCTTGGAGTTCTGTGACGTCAGTATAACAATGCGAACCTTTTAGCTGCTATGCAAGGCTGTGGCGGTGGCTCGTGGCCGCGTCTACGTGTGCGTGTGTTGGAGACTCTGATATGTTGTGACTGACTATAGTTTGAAAGCATTTTTTACATGCACTGAGTATTTGTGTAGTGGATTATTTTCGGCTGTTCAAGCGTTGTGAGCGTGTTGGCAGAGCGTTATATATGCATTATTTCAGTGATTTACGAGTAGTTGGCAGGTGTGCACAGCAGTGTGCCGCTTATTTCGGTGATTTACGAGTAGTTTGCGGGTCTGTATGCTGTGTACTGCATTATGTTGACTATTTAAGAGTTGATTTCGTGTCTGGACATCAGTGTACTGCATTATTTATGAGTAGTTTGCATGCCTGCGTGCTGTGTAGTGCATTATTTCTGCAATTTAGGAGTTGTTTGCGTGTCTGCAGAGCGTTTAATGTGCATTATTTCGGTAATTTAGTAGTAGTTTGCAGGTCTGTAGGATGTGTGGCGTGACCCCAAGAGATTCAGAGCGTGTGTTTTGTATCAGTGTAATAAATACATTATGTGAAATTCGTCTCTAAGTAAATAGCCCGAAAATAAATAACGTACATTCCTTCCTCTCTTCTGCAGCCCAGTACAGGCTGAGTCATTTTCCTGCCATTGCATCCGCAATTTACCTAATCAAGAACGGCCACATTGAGGCGCCAAGCCCCCCTGCATCGTTGGAAGCGTTGGCTGGGGAAAGTGAGGGTACACACATACGCTAAGTGGTCTGTGAACGCTGCCAGCCACATCTCAGCGTCGACAACTGCCGATTGCAGGCCGTGTGTGATGTAAACTCGATCCAAACAGCTCACGGAATGGCTAAAGAAGTAGGTGTATGCCTGTCGCTCACTATGTTGTATGATCCATGTGTCCAACAAAGCCAAGTCCGTTACAAGTACCTGAAGTGCCAGACGGGTGGTATAGTGTGGCATCTGGTCGGATGGCCTGAGCACACAATTGAAATCTCCACCTACTACCAAGCTGCCGGCATTGCCCTGGATAAACAATGCTATGTCTTCGGCATAAAACGAGTGGCGTTCTCTCCGCATGTCAGTTATGGAAGGAGTGTACGGGTTCACCAGACGAACTGTCCCAACCGTCAGTGCGACCCCACTGGCCGACAGTAAATACGATACACCAATTGCCATAATCCCTTCACTGAGCAGCATAGCTGTGCCTCCTCTGCCCACATCTGAAGGCAGGGCATAGGCATCATATATGTAGGTATCAAGGCAGAGTCCTGGTCAGATTTCTTAAAGGAAAACAACATCCAGATCCGCAGCTCGTAATTTATCTTGCAGCAAACGGATTTTGAGTGCACATGTAATCCCGTCGACATTGATCATGGAGGCGATGTGTGGTTATTTCATTAAATCCTGGGGCTATCTCTGGTATTATAGACGGGCAGTAGTCACGGTAATTATGAGCGTACGGCACTGGGGGCCAGGAGACCCCTCGCGGGGTGGTTCGGCTGCCGCTCCACAAGTTCTTTAACGCCACTGCGGCGACTTGCGAGTGAATGAGGATGAAATGATGATGAAAGACACACAACACCCAGTCATCTCGAGGCACAGAAAATCCCTGACCCCACCGGGAATCGAACCCGGGACCCCGTGCGCGGGAAGCGAGAAAGCTACCTTAAGCCTACGAGCCCCGGACAGTAGTCACGGTGAGGAGTGTTTTCAGGGTGAAGAGATAGGAAGCGGCGGTTGTAGGTTATGCCATTCTAGGCGACTGTTGTCATCAACATGAGGTCGATAACACTGGATCTTGAAAGGCAGATGTAGTTGTGGGTGCATCCCTGGGAAGGGGCTCCGGTGTTCTCCCGAGTAGCGGGACTAGGCCGCCATCACCCCAAGTAACATTATCAAACATGGCGGCGATGACGTCATCCAAGATGGCGGCCGTGGCCTCATCTTATGACGTCATCCAAGATGTCGGATTTTGGCGGGAAGTTTGAATTTTGGCGGAAGATAGATCAATTGGGATACCTCCAGTAACATAACCCCCCTCACCTTCCCTCCCCAAGAAATTGGCCAGAAGTTCAAATTCCATCAGGGCGATGCAACACACCAGGGCTACCTCTACTAACACATGAAATTGGCGGGAAGGTATGCCAATTGGGCTACCTCCACTAACCTAAGTCATCTCACCGCCACCTCTTAGTAAGGATTGGAAGGAAACTTGAATTTTGGTAGTAAAGAAAGGCCACTTTGGCTATCTCATCTAACCTAAGAAAAAGGGTACTTGGGTTACCTCGACTAACCGAAGTCCTCCGACCGCCACCTCCTCCTACGAAATGGTGGGAAAAGGACTCAGCCTGTGCTGGACATAAGTCTTTATTTTGCATTCAGTCTTTATTCAAACAATTTGAGGCAGGATAGCTATCCAGTGTCTTCACCCCAAGGTCCAGACTAAAGCTGACCTAGTGCACAGTACCACCACCAGAGGGTGCTATCGTTCATTCCATAATGTAATCCTAGATGGTGGTCTGAGGGTGGGGAAAATGGCGGGAAACAGTGTGTTCACCATGAGGTCTGGACCTAGTACACAGTACCACCACCAGAGTGCGCTGTCATCCCTCCCATGACGTAATGCAAAATGGTGGTTAGGGGTGGGGGAAAATGGTGGGAAAAGGACTCAGCCTGTGCTGGATAGGACAGACATAAGACTTAATTTTGCAGACAGTCTTTATTTAAACAATTTGAGGCAGTACATCCACTCAGTGTGTCCACCATTAGGTTCGGAGTCCAACTGACCTTTGCCTCAATGTGGCTGTTCTTGATGAGGTAAATTGCGGATGCAAAGTTGAGTCCATTTGGAACAGATGCCAACGGCGTCTACTGTCTACGGTTTCACACTCGAGTGGTGGTTAGGTGTGTCATACCTGCCTTCTACCGAACATCAGCCATCTATGGGCGTGATAGAGCTGATTTCTACTACACTACACTCTGCGAAGTGTCTGTGTAACCGCCATGGCCAGAACGAAAAGCGGCAGACCACCACATCAAGACGTGCTTGCAACTTATCACCACAGTACGTCTCTCGTGCATGCGGGTGCGAGCGAGCGCAACAGATGATTTCGGTGGAGAACGACCTTCCCTCTGCCATATCATTCAAGATGGGGATGATGCAAGAGGCAGCTCATTACAGAGGTCGAGATGGAGGATGGACGACGAGCCGAAACGCACATGGATATCGTTCGAGCATGCACACAGTCATATACACTTCTCTACGAGCGAGATTACAACATGGAGTCACGGAAGTCCTGTCTAACCTACCAATCTCTCGGCATCCACAAGATGTTGCTACACTCTTGTCGGGGGGGGGGGGGGGGGGGTGACTTTGGAAAAACTACGAGAGTCTACACTGTGTGGTGCTCCCAACAAAACGCCAGGCCGTGATGGACTCTCTCTTGAATTTTACGAAAGGTTTTTTATCTTAAGGTCCCAACGTGGGCTGGGATGTACAGAGAACTCCTGAACACTGTTTGTCAAGAACCATCTGAATTAGTTGAAGACCTCTTGAATTCAGTGCCCAAACCCAGAGGAGGCTCTCACTCGCTTGATTTCTGCAGATTGACAATGCTAAACACCGGCTACGGACTGTTCACACGCATCCTCAGTGAGAGGCTCAAATCTACACTGATCAAACCTGCCCCAGAGGCACCACAAAAGTGTTTACGGCTTTGAGCACCTATAGAAATGTAGTGGTGCTGAAGCAAACATGCCGTCTCCACGGCGCTCTTGTTGTGCTGGGTTCTGACAGTGCTTTCGATCGCATCGATCATGGATTCCTGCGTGCAGTTATGCAACATATTGGTATCCCACGAGTGAAGTCATCTGTTGTGCTTCGTTTGATCCATGGGGGGGGGGGGGAGGTGACAAATATTATGGTAAATGGCTATCGGTCCGCCCCCATCTGTGTCCGTCAGAATTGGAAATTTGGTAAAATGCGGCGCTCGCGGAGTATCGACGCCGCATGTGGCGAGTTCTAGAAGTGTTTCTTTGTGTTTGTTTCTTCCTTTCGTACTCAGTAAAAAAAGAAAAAAAGCTGTTAAGGCGATCTCTAGCGTAAAGCGGAAAAAAAGAAAAAAAATAGGTTAAGGCAGAAGTTCGCGTAAAACGGGAAATCCGGATTCGAGTCCCGGTCCACCACGAATTTATTTTCATTTGTTTCCAGCAAATTGTATAGCTACGGTGGTCCCGCATTCGCAGTCTGCGAATACGTTTTATGATTTAGTGTTCAGTATTCGTGACTTACTCGTTGCTGTTACCAAATAACAATCCGAAAGAGTTGACGTTTAGAGATTTTAAGGCCACGAATATTTCTAAGCATACAGTTGACGTCGAGTTGCTACACTACGCCGGCAAAAGGAGGTCCGACACGACATTAGGAGGCATCCCGTGACTTTTCTCACCTCACTGTACTTGCCTTGTTAGAGTGGACGGAGGACATAAGTTTGAAACTTAACCTATCGTAAGCGTAAGAAATTTCAGTCGCTCACAAAAGACTTATTACCTCTCAGTTCAGAGAATCCTAAAAAGCACGGAAATATTTCTTTCTTAGTCTGCAAGAAACTTGCAGGTAATTATGTCGTCGAATCGTATTAACTGTGATTATCGCATCTGCTGAGTCGTCTCGCAAATATGATTGGAGTTAATACACAACTGCACTCTGTAAGATGTCAGCGTCACTTCATTCTTTACGGAAATATAAAAAAAAAAATGTTTTCTATCAAACTTAAAATAAAACTCGTGGATTATTAAAGCTCCCATACTTGATAATGGTAATTCTATTCTCCAAGCACTTTCGTTTGAGAGCTCAACCCGGCTGAACTAGAAATGAATACTTGTGTCCGATGCATTTTTCATGTACGCTATTTCGACCATATCACGTTCACCTATGAACGATTATCATGACTACGTGCCGATAAGTATAGATATTGATGTGTTGGCAGAAGAGCCAACACCGTGTTGCTAGAGGAGGCCGAAATGCACGCGTTTAAACTCACGCAGACTGGCGTGAGGTCTGGAACAGTTAAAGGAGTTGAGTCTAATAAATAAAGTAGGGAGCTCTTGGAATACTTAACTTTAATCCATAATTGGAGAACATCGCTCTTGATGATACATGAATTACAATCTCAATATAAACTGGTAATGGCGCCTTGCTAGGTCGTAGCAAATGACGTAGCTGAGCCGGCCCTTGGTGGCCGAACGGTTCTGGCGCTACAGTCTGGAACCGCGCGACCGCTACGGTCGCAGGTTCGAAACCTGCCTCGGGCATGGATGTGTGTGTTGTCCTTAGGTTAGTTAGGTTTAAGTAGTTCTAAGTTCTAGGGGACTTATGACCTCAGCAGTTGAGTCCCATAGTGCTCAGAGCCATTTTTTGACGTAGCTGAAGGCTATGCTAACTATCGTCTCGGCAAATGAGAGCGTATTTGTCATTGATCCATCTGTGGCAAAGTCTGCTGTACAACTGGGGCGAGTGTTAGGACGTCTCTCTAGACCTGCCGTGTGGCGGCGCTCGGTCTGCAATCACTGACTGTGGCGACACGCGGGTCCGACGTATACTAGCGGACCGCGGCCGATTTAAAAGCTACCACCTAGCAAGTGTGGTGTCTGGCGGTGACACCACAGATATCATCATAGCCTGTGTTTCCTATATCGTCTTCTCAGTCATTACACCTGCTCTTGTTGATCTTCAACTCTTACTCTAGTATCTGAACACCACAGCAGAAATACTCGTTTTCAAAAGACTGAAATCATATTTGTACATAAATAACACAAACATATTCTAAAAATCATTTTCTGTGTCAGGAACCCGACTCCTGAACAATCTTCCTCAAAATATCTGAGAAATTAAATTCCTTTGAAATTCACGAGACAGCTACGGTGCCCCTTCTGCCAAAATGACCCTCTCTTCCATGTACTAGTCTCCAGCTCTCCTCCCCGACAAGTCATCAGTCCCCTTCCCCCCTCCCCTTGTTTACAGGCTCTTCTATTGAAAGTCTGTTCTTTCTAAAGAGCCATTTTATTGTCATTTAAATTTTCTCCACTTTCATTATTTCGCACGTTTCTGATGATAGTAAACAGGGTTTCCAATGTGCTAAACCAGAGGTTCCCAAACTTTTTTATCTCGCTCACCCTGAGACGGTTTTTTCTCTTTTGGGTAGACTGCTCTGCCTTTCGTATATCGAATTTTTAGAAATTCATCAATTTCAAATGCGCTTTTGACATCTGATACGGTGCTACTCCCTTCGATGGTTTCAACTGTAGAAATGTACAGTTAAAAATTTAAATAAGCGTGTTAAGTTCTATACATTTATTAATCCAAACGACAAAAAATATAAACATAGTGCAAATAATAATTAAATACTTCAACGGGTAGGATAAGCCTGACGTTTTATTAGACAACTTCCAATATTTGGTTTCAATATTTTTGGATTTCTTCCTAAATCTTCTCGTTTCCGTGATTTCCATTTTTCCTTTTTTTTGTTAAGAATATTGGCAATAGCGCTGAAACCACTTTTCACGGGGTATGAAAATGGAAAAGCTATCAAAAACTTTATCGTGTTGGTTCATAATGCACGATAAGTAACAGGTATGTTTCTCTGAAGATAGAACTGCTGATACCCCTTTCTAAACTGTACCTTAAATTCTTTGTAAATGTCGGTTCCAGTCAGTTCTTCTTGAAACACGAAATCCGTTTCTTAAGTATCACTGTGTGGATTGATAATCCACTGTGATATTTCCATCGTCAAAACATCCTCAACCCTTGTTTCAACGTCTGTGTGAAGAGCATTTAAATGTTGAACGTAAGCTGAAAAATTATCCTGGTAGCTGGTCTATGACAGACTGGGAAACTAGGACAGCACCGTCCGTTGTTTCGCTTCATTTCTTTAATTCTGGCAAGAAAATCTGCGATTATGGAATTTCTTTTTATCAAATGTAGATTGTCACCTTGTAATTGCAGTTAACCTCATTTAATTTAGTAAGCAGATCTGTTAAATGAGGGATGTCCGGTTTCCAGTTGATTAAATTTTCTTTTATAACAGATCTTTAGTATCCAAAAACTCAGAAAGAGTCTCAAAAAGTACGAAAAATCTTGTCAGACGTAAGACATTTGACAGCCAGTGTACTTCAATGGAGTACTCGATATATGTTCCCCACATTTTTTTCACGTAACTGCGCAAATAAACTAGAATTCAATGCCTGCTTCGAATTTTGGTTACTGTGTTAAAGACAAATGGAAGGGTACCACCCAGATTTTTAGCAACGAAATGTTATCTACGGATGACACACTCTTTTGCAAATACCTCTGGTACTTTTTTGTTTTAAATGGTTTATAAATCCACAACAGCGCCCAAACATGGCAGGCGCTCCATCTGCTGACACTAATATTATATTTGATTCAGAAATTGGTTTTTCCATGAAATAATCTTTCGAAATAAAAAGTATTGATTCACCTTAGGTGTCTATTGGCACTGTCCTCGAGAAGAGCGGTTCTTCACGGATTTCTTGGTTGATAGCAAAACGAACATATGCCAATAATAGTGCTTCATCAACAGGCACAGTTTACTCGTCCAGTTGTATCGAGAAACGGGTCATTTGCAGATAATTACACAAGATGCATTCATATCACTTCATCAAATCGTCTTTGAACTATCTTGTTGCTCAAATGAATTATTTTGTGTATGTCATAAGAAGGTCTGTGTAGAACAGTTTTAAAACCATTCCAGTGGCTGGTAAAATAAAGTGTAACTCTACAGTGGGTGTTATCCCAGATTTTGCTGTAAGTAGCCACATATTCTAAGTTGCCCGCAAACCATCGTCATCTCTCTGATGTTGAAGAGAACATACTGTACACATCGAGTCTCTATCGAAGTTTTTCTTTAAGTTTTTCAAAGCACTTCAAACCCTTATCTGTTTTATCAGAGTGACAACTTTTCAGATGATTCTCCAGCTTGGATGGTTTCATAGCGCCATTGCTCAACACATTGTTGCATAACAGCCATACAGGTAATAGTTTGTCCGTCAATGATGGAATGACGAGAAATTTCAAATAAATAACACTGTACTGTCTACATTTCTTTTAAGATTCGGCCATGTTTCGTATCAGTTATCTTTGGACAAAATATGGACAAGAAATGAAATGAGTATTACAAAACATACACCGAGTCGTCCAGCGAAGTAAATCTCCAACCCTTCCGGGAATCGAACCTGTTACCCCGCGATATGCTACCATCAGACCACAAGCTGCCGACGTTGCAACACTGAACATTGTGGTTCAAATGGTTCAAATGGCTCTGAGCACTATGCGACTTAACTTCTGAGGTCATCAGTCCCCTAGAACTTAGAACTAATTAAACCTAACTAACCTAAGGACATCACACACATCCATGCCCGAGGCAGGATTCGAACCTGCGACCGTAGCGGTCGCTCGGCTCCAAACTGTAGCGCCTCCAACCGCACGGCCACTCCGTATGGCTGGACATTGTGTGTGAAGTGATCATTGTGCCGTGTTGTGTTAATACACCACCTAATGACTGACGAAGAGGTTTCTGGCGCGTCATGGGCAGTGCTATTCATTCTCGGAGGGCAAGAAGTAGCACTTTACAGGGCAAGCTAGAAATTTTAGTTATAATGTCGCTGAATGTTACGAGTAAGAGAGCGAAAATAGAGATGTTCCACTCTCCCTCTTAGCCGATGAGACGAACAGTGGTGCACAGCAGCAAACTTCAGCTCTGTGAGAATTCGAAATTTTGGTTGCGGCCTGCGTAAATGGGATCCGCCAACGTGGACCTCCAGAATGCACCCCCAATTTCTTTTTCAGCAGACCTGTACCCTGGGGGTCGATATAGACCACTTTGAAAATCACATGATTCTTATTCTCAATGTCCTTTATTATTTTATTGGTTGGTTGGATGAACTAGGGGGAGGGGACCAAACAGCGAGGTCATTGGTCCCTTCGGATGATAGAAGGACGGGGAAGGAAGTGGGCCGTGCCCTTTCAAAGGAACTATCTTGGCATTTCCCTGAAGCAATTTAGGGAAATCACGGAAAACCTAAATCAGGATGGTCAGACGTGGGTTCGAACCAGTAGTTCTGCCGAATGCGAGTCCACTGTGCTAACCACTGCGCCACCTCGCTCGGTTATTATTTTATAAAATGCATTTTAACCACTAGCTGTTTTATTAAACCTATATGTCATCTACCTGTTTCGTTCATAGACCATCAGCACTGGACTTATGGTAAAACAGATATGTTGAAAACATATCCCATTTTCCTTTTAAGCTGATACAACATCAAGGTTATTGCAGTGAAACCACCCAAACAACTGTCGTAATCCTTACTTGAAATTCTAACAAATATATCACTCAATGCTTCGAGTCAAACACACAATTTATTATTATTTAACGGCTACTGGTTCTCACTTGATGAAAACATTAAATCATGCCCACCATTATTATATTATTATTATTATTCACTGTCATTATTTGTATTGTTAATTATAATTATTCTCATAATAATTTCTCAGATGCACGTAACTGAGCCAGAAGTATGTATAGAAGCTGAAAACATTTTGTAGTATTTTGTGGTATACGTTGTTCCTGGTCCAGTGTAAAAGGCTCTTAAAGCCTAATAGGGTTGGGCTATAAAAGCAATAAATAAATAAACATGTGGAAGCAAATTTCGCATGCGGAAAAAATTACTGTACACAACTGACGAAGGTCAGTTCCTGTTGGAGTAGGAAACGAAACAAAGAAGTACTGCTCGTGATTGTGATAACATCTATATTCCCAAATAAGAGAGACCCAGTAGGAAATTCTCTGTACTCCATGAAATGGATCAAAAATTAAGAGCTAATCGTCCTGTTTCGTTAAACAGAAATGTAGTTACAGTCTCCACAGTGACCGAAGCTCTTCACGATAACGAGTTGCAAAATACACGGGATGTTTAAAAAATAGAGGGCTCAATTTCAGGTACGTGTTCACTATATGTAGACAATAAGAAAGGTTCATTACAACATGTGACTGAAAATGCTTGGAATCCAAGTTTTGACCTCCAGAATAGTAACTGACCGGAACGTTTTTCTTCTCACAGGTAGTTTCCTCTACAGAAGATGTTCAAAATGTCCATCTCCCGTCTCACATCGATGTCTCACGCCTCTACGAACAAGTTCCCAAATTCTAAGAGTATTGCGTATTTCCTCACAATTCGATTCCGAACGTATTCGAAGTCAGGCCCTCGAGACAAATACACCAACGTTTTAAATCGCTTCACAAGTAGAAATAGATAACTTCTTCTACATCTGGAGGGCCTCGGTCGTCCTCTTTCCGAACCAGGAGATGTTAAGTTCCCATGAGCGCACAGATAGCGTTGGAGACGTTCAAACTTATTCCGATCTGGACATTTTCGCTGTGGCAGCTCTCCTAGTACAAACAACGAACCGCGCAACATTCCGATGCGCCCTAGCGCACATAAAGTCTACTTGTGCTAGCTCCTGATTTGAGTACATGTTGAAAGTCAAACACAACACTCAACGTACCCATCGCCTCGGTCCCATTAGTATTCTCTGTCTCTGCGGGAAAGAAGACATCCCGGTGAATACCAGTGTTTTGAAGATCATAACACGGAAACGATGCATTTCAGGACACATGTTCCAACGAACTTCCTTTTATTGTTGACATATGGGGAATTGGTAAGCATATGACAGCATGTTCTACCTAATATGTTCCTAAACGCCGAGCATAACTAAGGGATTTTTTCGAGGTTCATACCTTGGGGTCTATTGGTGACAGAAAGGTAGAGCCTAGCCCTTGGGCTAGTGACTATTGGTATTCCCAACAGAAGGATCGTCTTATTGTAACTATCCAACAGTACAGGGTCAAAGTCTGAATGTTACGAACTTCCTCCAGCTTAGGCAAATAGAGGAAATCGGTTGGTCCTTTTTGCATTAGAAGGAAGGACGATTGGGTTCAACATTCAGTCGACAGCGAGGTCATTAGAGACGAGCACAAGCTCGGGTTTTGTCAAGGTTGGGGAAGGAAAGCGGCCGTGTCCTTTCAAACGAACCATCCCTGCATTTGCTTGGAGCGATTTAGGGAAATAACGGAAAATCTAAAACTGCATAGCCGGACGCGGGCTTGAACCGTCGTCCTCTCGACTGCGCCACCTTGCCCGGTTTTTGCATTAGATGTGGTCTACGTTGTGCCTTAAGGGGCTTATAGAGGCACTATTTAGTTGATGGGCGGTTACTGAGAAAACCCGAAAAACATCGGTTTTGAAACAAAAACCAAGCCGCGGATTCCAAGACAGCCATGCACAGGAAATAGATGAAATTTTTACGATGTATTCCTAAGATCGCAATCTCGAAGAACCAAGAAAATTGTCTTGATATCTTTATCCGTTTCCAAGATACAGAGGTTCAAAGTTACCGCACTTGTACCGGGTGGTTATAATTCAAAGAGGTCCATTGTGGCCTGTAATTATCGTATGGCAGCGAAACGTGGTATATATCGTAATGCGTTAATGCGGAACTGTTTTACTCTGGATAAAAGTTAGTTCTAATTTTGGTCGCCAAGTGCAAATCTGACGATGTGAATGCAAGAAAGATGTATAAAAATGTTTCCATATCTAATGATAGGAACTGGACGTGAGCGGAAAAGGTGAACGAAGTAAGAAAGGCACAATGTTTGTTGTATTATTAACCGCAGGTTACATAATATGTTCAATATGAGCATCGGAGACGTCGACGACTGCTGTACAGCGCCATATTTGCGCTTTGTGGCCAAAATTGGAACTAAGTTTTTCCCAGTGTATATCGGTTCCGCAATAAATCATTAGCATATTAACCAATTTTTGCTGCCATACGATAATTACAGCTCACACAGGACTTCCATGAGTAGATTCACTTAAATTATAAGCAACCGGTGCACTTAAAGTCCGGTGTGAGGCGATATCTAAATAATAAATAACCACAGAAAATTCCTTAAATTTTAAGGGTTTATTTTCTATGCATGTATCTAGAAGTGCCACAGTTACATTTTTCAAAAATCTTTTTCCGTAATCGAGAAACATCCCAAGAACATGGTGTTTTGGGTACCGAAACCAAGCCGCGGTTTCCAAGACGGCTACGATATACGCTTAAGATCCCGATCTCCAACAACCTTGAAAATTTTCTTGATATCTATATCGGTTTCCGAGGTACGAAGGTTCACAGCTATCATACTTGAACACTTATAATACACACACAAAATCCGGTGTGAGGCGAAAATTTATTAAGTGACGTAGAACGGAAAAATGTGCTTTCAGATGTCTCCGTTGTCATGGTGTTGTAGTACTGACGCACATGCAAAATTTTCGTGCACATAATTTCCGGTCTGAGGTGTAAAAATTATATGTAGATTTGCGTTATTTCAATTTCGCATAAGGAAAATATCAAATTTTTACTGACTCATGAAGTTCTTTTCATATGAGTGATATTCCCTGCTGCAGCGTCGAAAAGTAGGGAACCAGCGTAAAATGCTCCTATCGCTACACAAAATAGGCGAATATACTCCTGTCTATTAAATGACTGGAAAGTGGGGTACGAGATGCCTGATTCTACCTTCCTCGCTACCTTTAAAATTTTCACAAAACTTTTGGCATGTAAACATATTCACCCTCTTTTTATGTTAAGAGAGAAGAAGACAGTGACATTGACAAATGAGATGGAAAAGTAATAAATAGTGGAAGATAGTAGATTGTTGTTCTGGTACAGAAAGAGTGAAGGAGACAATGGTAGCGTGAGAGGAAGAGAGGAACACAGAGGCAGTGGAATATAGCAAAAGAGTGAAGGAGACAGTGCCAGTGAGAGAGGAATAAAGAGAAGGAGAAATAGTGACAGCCAATTACATGCATCAAAAAAAGTTTTTCATCACCTCGGTTCCGAGAGTTCCGGGACCTGTACACAAAATTGGAACAGATATCAACATAAACGTCATTTCCGCCCTTTTTATTGCTCATGAAAACCACACACTTCATGTCGTACCACCATACAGCGATAACTTCAGAGGTGGTGGTCCAGATTGCTGTACACACCGGTACCTCTAACATCCAGTAGCACGTCCTCTTGCACTGATGCATGCCTGTATTCGTCGTGGCATACTATCCACAAGTTCATCAAGGCACAGTTGGCCCAGATTGTACCAGCCCTCAACGGCGTTTTGGTGTAGATCCCTCAGAGTGGTTGTTTTGGTGTAGATCCCTCAGAGTGGTTGGTGGTTCAAAATTGGCTCTGAGCACTATGGGACTTAACATCTGAGGTCATCAGTCCCCTAGAACTTAGAACCACTTAAACATGACTAACCTAAGGACATCACACACATCCATGCCCGAGGCAGGATTCGAACCTGCGACCGTAGCGGTCACGCGGTTCCAGACTGAAGTGCCTAGAACCGCTCGGCCACACTGACCGGCAGGACTGAAGCGCCTAGAACCGCTCGGCCACAATGGCCGGCAGTGGTTGGTGGGTCTCTTCGTCCATGAACAGCCCTTTTCAGTCTATCCCAGGAATGTTCGATAGGGTTCATGTCTGGACAATATGCTGGCCACTCTAGTCGAGCGATGTTGTTATCCTGAAGGAAGTCATTCACAATATATGCACTATGAGGGCGCGAATTGTCGTCCACGAAGACGAATTCCTCGCCAATATGCTGTCGATATGGTTGCACTATCGGTAGGAGGATGGCATTCACGTATCTTCCAGTCGTTACGGCGTCTTCCATGACCATCAGCGGCGTACGTCGGCCCCACATTATACCCGCCCAAAACAGCACGGAACCTCAACCTTGCTGACTCGCTGGACAGTGTGTCTATGGCGTTCAACCTGATCGGGTTACCTCCAGACACTTCTCCTACGATTGTCTGGTGGAAGGCACAAGCGGCACTCATCGGTGAAGAGAACGTGATGCCAGTACTGAGCGGTCCATTCGGCATGTTGTTGGCCCTATCTGTACTGTTCTGCATGATGTCGTGGTTGCAAAGATGCACCTCGCCATGGACGTTGGGAGTGAAGTTACGCATCATGCAGCCTATTGCGCACAGTTTGAGTCGTAACACGAAGTCCTCTGGCTGCACGAAAAGCATTATTCAACGTGGTGACGTTACTGTGAGGGTTCCTCCGAGCCGTGATCCGTAGATAGCGGTCATCCACTGCAGTAGTAGCCCTTGGGCGGCCTGAGCGAGGCATGTCATCGACAGTTCCTGTCTCTCTGTATCTCCCCCATTTCCGAACAACATCGCTTTGGTTCAATTCGAGACGCCTGGACACTTCCCTTGTTGAGAGCCCTTCGTGGTACAAAGCAACAATGCGGACGCGATCGAACTGCGGTACTGACCGTCTAGGCATGGTTGAACTACAGACAACACAAGCCATGTACCTCCTTCCTGGTGGAATGACTGGAACTGATCCGCTGTCGGAAACCCCCCCCCCTCCCCCTCCCTCTCCCACCGTTTAAAAGGCGCTGCTCATGCATGGTTGTTTACATGTTTGGGCGGGTTTAGTGACCTCTCTGAACAGTCAAAGGGACATTGTCTGTGATATAATATCCACAGTCAACGCCTATCGTCAGGAGTTCTAGGAACCGGGGTGATGCAAAACTTTTTTTGCTGTGTGTATAATGAGAGACAGTCTGTGACAATAACAACGAGAAACAAACAGACAGTGACTGTGAGGAGAGACAGCAGCTGAGGGAAGGAATGAATGAGACTGTAGCAGCAAGAGAGAGCAAGAGTGAGACAGTGACATGAGAGTAGAGAGTATAAGTAGGATAGAACGAGTAATTGTGGTTGTGAGACAGGAGACAGTGACAGAGAGACACAAAGAGATAATGACAATGAGTTGGACTGAATGTGTGATTGAGAATGTGTAAGTTGGAATGGATGGGTATGAGCGACGTACTGCGACGGACTAGTGGGTGTAGGCTAAAATTGTGGGAGTGAGAGGTGAGTTGCATGTTAAAAAGAGCGCGAATATGTTCGCATACCAAAATTTTTGGGAAAACTTTTAAAGGCCCTGTGGAAGGTAGAGTGAGGCAGCTGGTAACCGACTTTAAACAGAAGAATAGCAGCCTTTTTTGTGCTCCTGTGGGAGCATTTATCCGCTCTTAAATATACACCTGAATTTATGCCCACAACTTTGAAACACCCTGTATAGTGCTTAGTGGAATAAAAGATTACTTTTATTTTACTTCCGTTAGATATTATTGCATTATACTGCTTTTGTGTAGTACAAGTGCTTCAATTTGTCGAATGTCTTATACTCGTAAGGGCGCAAAAGTATGGGAAGCTTTGAACACAACTGTGCTTTTCACTGACAGGTGAAGTACCTTAGATGTAACGGTTAAAACCAAATAAAAACGTTTTTAAAATACGAAGACTTCTCTGTTCTACCACACATCAATGTTATTTGCTTTTAAAACTATGAATTTGTGAGAAATAAATGTCTGAAGTTTAACCTGAAGAATGGAGAAACACAAGCCGCTGAACAGATTAACCGGCTAACGCACAATTATCACCAGCAGATTCGCAGCTTTCATAGTTGAGCTATTAACTGTCAAAAAACTGAACATTTGATTGAAAAATTGTAGGTTACACATTCAGTTCGTACAAAGTCATACTTCCCAAAATAGAAATTACTGCGTACATGAAATGTATTCGCAGTTGCGAGTACGAGCAACCATCCTGGGAATGACGACAGTAGTAATCTGTGCCATACGGGGACTCGAACACAGATTTCTCTCTTTGCATGATGCGGTAGCCTTAACCGCTTTTGCTATCCGTACACAATCCGTAGCGACCCCTCATTTCAAAGCATGTGGAAGCGAAAGCAAATTATTGAAAAGTGTCGTGCTTACAACGATAAATCGGTGATTAAAGTGTGCCTGATAACAGAAATTGTTTATTCTCAATTAGAAGTAACCTAACAGATATGCTTCTGTCCAAGCGTGTAACTGCAACAGTTCTGAAATCAAAGCTTTAAAAAAAATCTAATTTGAAAAGAGTCTTCCACAACAAAGCAGTTAATGTAAGATATAGTCATCTATAACTGCCACAAATGCTTCAAGCAGTAGACTGCTAGTCGATCGTATTCCTGAGAAAGAGCTTTGTTGGCGCTGGTGGGAGCTGGACGGGTTGCAGTTCATCGTCCCAGCGCAATCCACACGTTCTCCACAGGATTCAGACCCGGTGACCTCGCTGGTGGATCCTTCGCCTCCAGTAAAGTCATGTGTCACGGCAATTCGATGCATACGCGCATTATTGATCGTGAAGGGGAATGGTAGACCAAGCGAACCTCAGGACAATAGCACACGACGTCGACGTAGGCCTACGTAATCTCTGTACTTCTAGGAGCCAACCATTTCCTCCGATTACTAACCAAGAAATAACCGTAACCAAATCGTGTGTGTTTGCTGTCCACCACCACTAGACTGATCTCTTTCCAAGATGTTTCTGCTTCGCTACCATTTCGATCTAGACAGACGTACAGTAGGAACCAGTGTGGAAACTGAGTCAGAGTTCGTGTGTGAAAAGCACGTTCCTTCATTCGTAGATGGTCCAGGTGTGATGTTACCAACTCGGTAATGCATGGCCCCGCTTGCACCGTCGTCAGCAAGACACATACTCACGAACACGTAGCTCATTAGGCCAACTGATGAATGTTCAACGCTTACTACAAGTTTTAGGCAGTCGCAAATCTGGCAGACAGTTGTCTCGCATATGTAGTTGAATTTCTTAATGTGGCTAAAGCCAATTCTTTTCTGGAGCGCCGCGTTGGATTAGCCGTTGCGGTCTGAGGCGCTGCAGTCGTCGACTGTGCGGCTCGTCCTGGCGGAGTTTCGAGTCCTCCCCCGGGCATGGGTGTGTGTGTTTGTCCTTAGGATAATTTAGGTTAAGTAGTGTGTGAGCTTAGGGACTGATGACCTTAGCAGTTAAGTCCCATAAGATTTCACACACATTTGATTTTTTTTCTGGAGCAGCCACTCTTGGCTGACATTGTACTGTTCCACCACGAACATTTTCTGTCCGTTGGAATACACCTATTGGTGGACATCAATATGAGGTGTGTCCACCCTTCACCTTTATGCTCGCTCGAACTGTGTGGGGAGGGGGGAGGGGGGACACCTTCAGTGAGGTGTCTGAATATCTGTGGATGAGAGGCAGCCCACTCTTCGGTAAAAGCCAAAACGAGAGAATGCAGTGATGTTGGATGCTGGGGTCTGGAGCTGTAACAGAGCCAAAATGTGTTCCATTGGGGAAGTTTGGGTGGTGCAGGTCATTTAGGAATGTTATTATCCACAAATAGTTGCCTCAGATATGATCCTTTTGACAGAGTGGATTGTCTGAGTCGATACAAGCATCATCTGCAAACTGGCCCTCTTCTTATGCAGCACATAATCTTGTTAAGTCTGTCCATATCCTTAGACATTTAATGTTTTCCTAATCACAATAATGTTGTGCCGGCTTCTGCCACCAAATCTATCAGGATGACCACAAGTAGCGCGAAGATACCAAATGTAGTGAGTGGATGCCAGGAGGTGCCGTATTAAAACTCGGCGAGAACTTTCCGAATGATTTATTTGTTTCCACTACAGTGCTCCGTTCACCTCAGTCTGTGCCACAGGGCGCCGCAATGCTGAGGAAGCACCCCAGCGGCCTGTGCAAAACAACACTGTGTCATCCTGGCCTCGGCCGACCCTCTGACGTCAGGATGGCTGCGCCAGCAGCCGACTCAGCTGCCACAGTCCTCCGCGCTGCTCCGCCGGGAGCCGTACGTTGGCCCCGCTGCTGCTTCTTCCTCGCTGGCATAGCTGAGTACGCGGCGGCAACGACTGCCCGTCATCCGGCATCCGAATCTGCGGCCCTCGCCTCAGAAGTCACCGGCGTGTGTCGGGAGCCGAGATGACTGCCCGCGGTAGCGAGCTGAAGAGTGGCCCATCCTGGCTGGCTGCAGACACTGTGTCAGCCTCAGAGGGTCTAGCCAACGACCCACTGTGGACTGGGACGCTGTCGCCCCATCTGTTGCTGCATGTAGCCCAGCGGTGTGACATGCCCCGCCGTCCAGGGAGCTGCCACACTCGAATGAATCTCATTAGAAAACGACACCTATTTATACTCAGCTGTGCGCCTCTGTTTTGCCAAGCACATCGCTTCGTGTCACGTATGCATAATACTTAGGTTGGCCAGTGGCCCTCTTCTGCCTGTGACTTGCGCCACGGAAACTGCTATGTGCGCCCTCTCTGGCAGTTCTACGCCCCTGTGGCCTCTATTTGCCTTCGCAACTGCTGGTATGCGTAACTTACTGCTATCCGGCCTGCAGCTGGCTGTAACTTGTGCTCCGAATATCGCACAAAACTACTTTCCCTATCCTAAACGGTGGTGCCGCTACAATAAAATGACCACACACTATTACGAAAAACACCCTCATACCATAACACCACCTACTTAAAACTTCACTACTGGCTTTACACATGATGGCAGGTAACGTTCTCTACGAGTTCGCCAAATCCAAACCCTTCTTCGGATTACCGCTATAGTGTGATGCATCACTCCAAATCACTCGCTTACAGTGATCCGCTGTCCAGTGATCTCGCTCTGGACAGCACCTAGGCGTCGATTAACCGGCAAGGGGAGGAGAGGTGATAGCCTAAAGTTTCTCATCAACAGTCTTTGCGCCAATGTCCGGGATTCAATTCCAAACCTCTCCGCAGGGTCTCATTCCGTTCCCCTCGTTTGTAACAGATTTTACGTGTCGATCCTATTTCAAGTCGCTTATTAGTATTAGTAAACATGTGAACGATGTGACAGGCTCTAGATGTTAATCACATAGTTTGTGAACGGGTAGTATCCGGTTCTTTCTCGTTGTTACAGGCATTACCTACCATTTATACATTTTTAAAGATGCCTGTCATACATTACACCGAGGGATTTTTTTATTTTTTTTTTTTTTTTTTTGCGATCGTCCAACGAAGAGACCTTCTTGTAGACACCAGCACTGTCAGGAAAAAATCCGACAGTATTATTGGTCCTATATCACAAGCTGTTTATGTTTAATGAGAAACTCTGAGGTTCTCTCACGCTTGCAGCGCTATTAGAGTCAGTCACATGCAGCAAATCTCATGCAAAACGACTTCCACATTATACATTATTTTAATCACAATTTTACCAAGCCAAGAAGCAGCTGCCAAAAATGCGTGTGAAGACTTTCATCTGTTGAAGAAAATGTTGCACAATATCGCGAATGGTTCTTTACCGCCGAATTAACCATTTGATGTGTTGAGCTCGGTCGTCTACTGGTAGATTGCTAGCCAGCAGACCGTAAGGTAGCGGGATCGAATCCCAGTCAGACAGTGGAATTTTGTAGTCGACTTTCACGTTAGGCTTCACCCCTCAACGATGTGAAGATATTCCAGGAGCGACACGTGGTTCGGATTCCACGTTAAACTGTAGGTCCTCTTTCCCCAGTACGCTTAGTGGATTACAAGGCGCTTGTTCTACCGCTTCTTGAGTATTCTTCTCCAGTCTGGGATCCTTACCAAGCAGGACCGACAGAAGAGATGAAGAAGATCCAATGAAGAGCGGTGCGTTTCGTCACAAGACCGTTTAGTCCTCGGAAGAGCGTTACAAGAACCCGTGGCAGACGCTACAAGAGAGGCGTTGTGCATCATGGAGAGCTTTGCTACTTCCTCCCACAAACATCCCGCGAATTAGCAACGACGAAAAAATTCGAGAAATTAGTTCTGATACAGAGGCCTGCCGATAAACATTCTTGCCACGCGCCACTCTCGAGTGGAAAATGGAAGGTGGGATAGGTGAGTGCTACGAGAAGTACCCTCCGTCACACACCGTTAGGTATGATGTCGATAGGTAGATAGGATTACCCGCACATAGTCCAAGTGGAGTCCAACTGAAAGAAGTTGCAAAGCAGGAGGCTGAACATACCTCTCGAGCGACTCCCCCAATCGTGCCACTGGAAATTGCTTTGCTTACAGTCATTTGAAGTCACACTATCGTCTTAGAATTTTCATGTCCAATGAGTTAATGTATCACAGAGAATCAGATGTTGGGGCGGTCGGCTAGCAACACACGCCCTGTGACTCGCCTATCTGGAGAGCAGGGATATCGAGAACAGAGGAGAGCTTGGAACATCAGCACCGCTATTAGCCAAAGATCTGCCTCGCCTCGGCATGTTTACGTTTCCCTCTTAAACTGAAGTCGCGCACGGCTAAGAATAGGAGAGGCTGCAAATAAAGCAAAGGAGCCGTGTTTTGCAGTGTAACACAGTTCCTCCCAGTCACAACGTAGCGTTAAAGCTACCAATTATAGAACACAGCATGTCTAGCGAGTTAGGCGATGCAACCAGCTCAAGTCAAGAGTCTGCTCGCGGCGGAATATATGTATAGTCGATGCCTTTGTAGGCTACGATAGTTTTTATTTCAAGTAGAGGCGTCACGCAGCAGCGTGCAGTTGTGCGTACGTGAGGATTGTTACAGAGGCCGGAAATAGCGAGGACAGATGGGATTTTTTTTCCGAGAAAATGAAAATTATGGAAGTACTCTTCTTGTAAGAATATCTTCGGTCTGCCTGACTGTGTTACGGTACGTGATAGAAATCTAGCGTGTAACTGATTTAAATGACTGTCGAACAAGATGCCGAACACCAGTAATCAATCAACAGATTTACTAAAATGAAATGAAAATTAGGTAAAAACCTGCCTATGTAGAGGCCATTCACGTTTGTGCATTTTATTGGACCATGCTGATTTGGATTCTCCATCTTTTCCCAGATACAGAATGTAACGGAAGTGGGCGTTATACCACCTTCATTTAGACGTAAAAACGCAATTTAAGATAAACTCCTAAGAGTTACACAAATTTAATATTTGCACTTAAGTCGATATGTCTGCAATTTCAGTGTTGTGAGACTCTATTTATATTTATAATTTTATTATTTTGGTTATTTACGCATAGGTTATTCATTTGCGACCAAAATTCTGCTAATATAAATCTTCACTTTGCGTGTATATGTGTTTGTCCTTAGGATAATTTAGGTTAAGTAGTGTGTAAGCTTAGGGACTGATGACTCAAAAAAATGGCTCAAATGGCTCTGAGCACTATGGGACTCAACTGCTGTGGTCATAAGTCCCCTAGAACTTAGAACTACTTAAACCTAACTAACCTAAGGACAGCACACAACACCCAGCCATCACGAGGCAGAGAAAATCCCTGACCCCGCCGGGAATCGAACCCGGGAACCCGGGCGTGGGAAGCGAGAACGCTACCGCACGACCACGAGATGCGGGCAAAAATGAGGACTGATGACCTTAGCAGTTAAGTCCCATAGGGTTTCACACACATTTGAACATTTTGCTAGTCAATCGTGCAGAGTCTGCTGTTGTATCTGACGACGAACAGCACCTGTACAATGCAATGTCCTCAACACGTTCTAAGTGTCAGTCGTTGTCAGAATAGTAGCTGAGAGTGCATTATGTCGGAGCTAAGTGAATTGTTGGTGCTCCTGTGGTGGGTAACAAAAGTACCCGCGAAGTGTTTAGTGTTTCAGGAGGCACCGTATCGAAGATTAATATCACATACAAGGAAAACGGACAAACATCATTCGCTAAGTCACAACGCGGACGAGAATGTGCGTTGAGTGATCGTGACAGACGGCTGTTGAAGAGGATTGTGACGGAAAATAAGAGGACAAGATCTGAAAAATCACTGCAGAACTGAATTTCGTATTCGTGAATCCTGTCAGCACCAAAACAACACGAAAGGAGCACCGGAAGCAGCGAACTGCGGGTGAGCTGGCATTCCAAAACCACACATCAGTGTAGCAAATGCTCGTAACAGCAAAGCATTGTGCCGAAACCATAAAATCTGGAATACAGAGCAATTGAAGAATGTATGACTCTTGTCACACACTGTTTCCAACTTCTAGCCGAGTTTACGTCCCAAGCGTGAAACGTGGCTGGGTTCGGTCACGATTTGGGCTGCCATGTCGTGGTGTTCCATATGTCGCATTACTGCCAAGGATGAAGTGACTATTTCGGCTGAGCAGGTACATCGCACGGTACGATGTTTGTTCCCCGTGGTGATGGGGACGACAAGGCCGCTGTTGACACAGCTCACATCGTCCAGGACTGGTTTCGTGAGCCGTCGCATCTCCTCGGAGATAAGCTCGCGTGATCGCTATCCACCTCGACCATCGTTGCGTGAACTTGTCGCTATTTTGCAGAAATAATGGTATGTAAGGCCCACAAACGACCTGTATTTATCCATGCAGAGACTATTGGAAGCTGTTTTGCATGCCAACGATTTCCCTGTGCCGTATTAGGCATGGTAATGGGTTCAGTTTTTGTTTTTTCATGTTTTTGTCCACCCCCTCTATTTCTCAAACGCCTCGTTTGTGTACCCATCTTTACTAAAACGGTTTTGCCTCTAACGTCGAATATTTTCACTCATCTTATTTTTTCGCCACTGATTATGGTATACCCTGTATACAGTTTCAGCTTGGTGCCCCAAGCGACCACTTATGTGGTATACCATACGGTATTATTACTGCAGTTCAGTGCTGTTATATCTCTGAAATATCTCTAAAAATTTTGGAATATGAAAATTCTTGTATGTGACCTCTGATACTTGTAATCGTGCCTCGTAGACACAAGGGATTCTACGGAATACAGCTACACGAAAGAAAACCACAGCTAGCGTGAAAAGGGGGATAAGATGGAATGTACGAGTTTCTCTCGCCCACGTCGAGGCCTTTAATTGTGTCGTGTTGACGTAAAGGTGTGGCTTGTTCGATAATAAAAGAAATTCTGTTGCACGTTATGTGATGGAAGGAAGATTAGGGTTTAGCGACCTGTCGACAACCAGGCCATTAGAGACGGAGCACAAGATCAGACTGGACAAGAACAAGTCTTTTCGAAGGAACCATTCCACCATTCCCCTGAAGCATTCGAGGAAATTGCGAAAGACTTACATCCATCTCACGATTTACACACCACACTGCTTACAACCTTTCATCAATACATTTGCCACATCGACGTGACAATTTGTAGCAAACCGAGCTAAAAATTAATGCCGAGGTCGTGTTCAAAAGACCAACTACCGTATCTTTCTTTGCCGTATGACGTCATTTGGAGGGCGTGGGTCGGTACAGAGTTCTGTCCGGTGTTGTCAGCTTTCTGGATCTTGGAGCCGCTACTTCTCAGTTGGTCTCCCAAGGATGCCTGTACCAGTCCTATATCCGGGAATGAGACTTGTGGCAGTCGGACAAGTTGACATGTCACTTTTCAGATGTCATGAAACCAAAGTTGAATTTTTAAGTGTGAACGTTCAGGCAGAGAACGTGTGTGGATGATATGTTTACGCGCAACGCATGTAACAGGTGGTTTAACTATTTTCTAAGCACACTATTTAGACTCAAAGAAGGATTCTATTTCCTGTAGTATATATTGGCTTTGACCTCCATTACTTGGCATATTTTGAGGAAATGATGTTGATTGCTGCCTTACGAGACATGGAGATAAACCAGACTACACCTGAGTTCCCGCTTTGGGTTAATGAGCAACTATTGGCCAACTTCGCTGACGGCTGCATACTTCAATAGCTGACGGCTTTCTTGTACCCTCCATACAGTACGCAGTTAGAGTATAACTTTTTTTGACCTATGCTACGTTTAGATGACACACAACTTCGTGAGACGAAAGCCGAATTTTGGAAACCGTTTCTTGCTGTCGTGTTTATATTTTATGGCCGGAAGCGCTTTTGCGAGACTGGTCATCATCGGGTTTCCTATCGTAAGCTCTTTTACCCAAGTAGCCTCTGAAAATCAGCTGATCCGATTTCTAAATTAGTCAGAACAATGGCTGTTTATCTTCAGTTAAACATCGGATGTAGACAGCTCTGTGCTCAGTCTAGTATTTCTATTTCCCTTCACTGCCCAATAAGGCACTCAGTCGTGGCAAACATAACATTTTTCAAAACAAGACTTAACAACTCAAGCAACTTTCAAAACTGATTGTGCGTTTACATGGGAGCGAAAATCAATTATGGAAGAGGAATTCCTGCAACTAGAGTTGCATTTTCAGAATCGATATTGGAGTGCTTACATGACCGACCAGAAGCGGTACTGGGAAGTATGTTTAAGAAATTTTGTTTTGGAAGCTTTTTATAAACGTAATGATCCTAGTGTCACGTACCTATCTTCAGAGAAACAATTGCCAATCCAAGTACTGAATCATATTGTATGGTTTCAACATTCGTACAAATTCCTCATGGTGGTGTACGTCGAAATTTCACTTCTAAACCATAAGTTTATCATTTTCCACATGTGTTCACTTCTAAGACCTAGTTTCCGTGCGCGACTGGCTTTTGAAAACAAGGTTTCTGGTTCGATTGTCCTTAAATCAATGTGGATTCTCTGTCGTAAAAAGTCCTACTGGAACCTGACTGAAGTACACTGACATGCAAGCCATTGAAAAAGCATCAGTTGAAAGGCTTTTCCACATTATGAGCCACATGGCATTATTATTACTATTAGTTACTACTAATAGTAATAATAATGCCATGTGGCATAATGTAGTATTGATTTTACTATAATTATCATTTCTTGTGGGAATAGGCAGATTGCCTATTGGCATCTGGTGACATTTAGATCGAGGTTACACTCCAACGTGTCGCTTCTCATAATTACTAATTGTCAGAACAATTTGCAGTCGCTCCTTACGGCAGTAAAGGTTCGGTCGACAATAAGACGAATTGTCAACGGCTGCCCGTAAATCGCAGACGTCACCGGTGAACATTGGAGGAAAAAGACGAAAAATTTGAGAATGTGTCAAACACATGTTCACGTCACCGAGAATTTTCGTAGTTGCCCCTAGGGACAAGGGCGACGGCCTTGCCGCAGTGGATACACCGGTTCCCATCAGATCACTGAAGTTAAGCGCTGGCGGGTGTGGCCGCCAGTTGTATGGGAGACCATCCGGGCCGCCATGCGCTGTTACCGTTTTTCGGGGTGCACTCAGCCTCGTGATGCCAATTGAGGAGCTACTCGACCGAATAGTAGCGGCTCCGGTCACAGAAAACCATCGTCACGACGGGGAAAGTGGTTTGTTGACCACACGCCCCTCCTATCCGCATCCTCAGCTGAGGATGACACCGCGGTCGGATGGTCCCGATGGGCCATTTGTGGCCTGAAGACGGAGTGCCTAGAGACAACTTGTTATTCTTGAATTTTATCAGTTGCAAGGAATTCCTTTGTTACACGAGATGCTGTTTTGGTGCACACAAATGAATAAATGATATTTGTATCCTGACCTACACGTATTTTAAGAACTTACGCGATAAGTGGTGCTGCACAAGAAATGCACGTTTGTTCCTGGAAAATATGTCCTGCCGTCATAGTGCGAGAACTGCCATTGTGAGTAAGATTAATATGTGCCACAGACATTCACTGCTGGCTGCACTACCGCCCCCAGGTCACAGTTGGTCTGCAATTGCTTTGCCGATATTCCTTCCTCTCCTTGCAATCTGGGCTTTACGTCTTTCATAAAACACTGTGCGCATTTCTAGGCATTACAGTCAACACCAGGCTTGTAATTTTACACTACAGATTGTCCGGCGAAAGGCGTCCTGATTCACACACTCAATTGCGACAAGGAGTGTTGACGCTGCGTCTTATTGGCTGAGGCCATTGTGTAGGTTACAGTCTTACCTGATATCGTGCAAGTAGCCAGAACAGGAGTCTGTAGGCATGAGCCTTCCATGGCTCACCAGTAATTCGTTGGCCCAACCCAGTGCTCTCGAAGCGAGACATGCACTTAAGCAGGTGCCAACAGCAAATCACGAACAGTGGGTGTCATGAAGACAGCTCAGGACACAAATCAGCAACATAGTGTACAGCCAAGGAGATGGTACAACGTACAACCAGGAGAGAGTACTCAGGTGTCTCGCCCAACAGGTTGTAGATGGTAGTTTGCAGTCACTTGCTACGGCCTTTCACCAGGGGAAAGCCCAGGCTCGTTCATGTTTTCTGTCTGTCACAGTGGTGACCAAACAGCAGTGGCAGCTTGCAGTGGCTGAGTTCCACTAAAGATGGTTGGCTGCAGGCTCAGAGGCGAAGTCGTCTCTCAGCAGCAGGCAACATGTCACGATTCGCCAACCGAGTTATGCTGTAATTAGAGAGACAGTTATTCGGTTAGAGATGCAGATGGGATGACCAGACACTGAGGCAGAGGCTTGTGAAGTAGGGGTATTTAAGCTGGACATAACGTCATCACAGCCAGCGATGCGGTCATTTGCCCTCATTACCTGGAGGTGTCAATGGACTTGTCCCCACTGTGGTGTCCTAGTTAATGTCAGTTCCCCTTGCCTTCGCTTTATGTCAATACGAGAATGCTGTGGAGTGGCTAAGTTCGGATGTTACATGTTATGGCTCTGTATTGCAAGGCCCACAGAATTACATATGGGATGTTGTCATACTGCACTGTTTGCACTCCTTGATTATGGTTCAGCTCGGCGGGGAAATGTTATACTACCAGTGCTTGCCTTCTGCAACAGTGGCACTCATTGCATGCTCAAAAAACTGATTGTGGCACACGATATGAGCCAGATCTGTTTCTCTGACTGTGCCAAGTAATTTAAAAAAAATGTGTGCGCCCAGGAACTGGATCTGCTGTACAATAGTCCTTTCTTCTCCAAAAAATTCGTCTTGTATTTTGCTTTGGTGCCACTCTAGAACAACTTCATTTTACATAAATCACATTTACACTGGTTTGTACCGTACAGTCTCTGTTAACATCCCATGAGAGTGAGTTACATCACTTGTTCCCACTTAAATATAGGGTTTAATCTCTAATAAGGTCGAGATCTTTCTTGTTCTACTTCTTATAATTTAATACAGGTATCAATGAATTGGTTTCAGTTTCTATTTCTTAGTTATGGCATCAAGCCATTCTATGAGGAACTAGTGCACGGATGGGTCCGGAGGATTATCAGCTTTATGCCTCAAATGTATGTAGAGTAAACAAGTTGCCATAAAAAACAGCGATTATGATAGTATTAGAAACACGCACAGTGATGATACTCTGATGTGTTTGCTAGAAATGTTGATGTGTTCGTAGGTCTATTCCATAGTAACACACCCCTTTTCTGATGCAATCAGTTCCTGCACGTCTTTGTTCGCTTCTTTCTCAGCATCCTCATGTACCACTTTGAATCTGTCTTGTGGTCTATGAATCTCGTTCATAACTTTCCATACCTTGGAAGTTAGACCCACTGTAAAACAGTGATCAGCCAGTAGGACATCCGGTTGCTTGGAGAAAACATTCAGGAGTTCAATGGTTGTTACAGGATTGCACCTCCTACTCCCTCTTTGATGGCAAGCAGTAATGTCAAGACTACGATTATTCTTTGTAGTGTGCATGCCGTTACACCACCTGATGGAAAGGAACTGTCAAGAACTCCCTTCCTTCTTGAAAAAGGAGTGTCCATGCAATAACATAAATGAGTGACTGACATGCACGTATGTCATGCTAAACCTGAAAGCATAGTATGTCAAAGGAAAAAATACAATATGAAAAATACACTGTAAAAATACGTAATTGTACAAATAAACTACTAGCTTCACAACCTCAGTGAGTGTGATGACTTGTGCAAAGCACGAGTACTGGGTAGTGCAGTCCTATAGCTTCCCTTGGCTTTCTGCTCTGCTGTGACACTAGTGCCGGAATTTGTGGTAAGGCATCAGCTGCACCATCAAACGATTTTACTCTGCTGACATGTACAGTGGAATATTTAGTTAGTAATTGGATTGTAAAATTTACAGGGGAAGTCATTTCTATGACTTGGTAATGACTGTGGTATTTCATCAAAAATGTCTTGTTTCTCCCTTGTAGTGTATATGGATTGGAAACCAACTTGGCCAACTCTGAAATGAAGAAGCTGACTTGCACACTACCCCATACATTATTGTCTTTCCAGAGCTTTCGAGTTTGCTCATCTGACTTTCTGCCAAACTTTACATAACATTTTCACAAACTCCTTTGCTGACTCAGTCTCGGAGCCTAACTCTGACTGTAACATGTCGAAGGGAGATGGCAGTTTCCTTCCATAGGCAATCTCATATGGTGAGAGACCAGTACTAGTATGGACCTTGGAATTGTCCATGCTGATGAACAACTGAAGATATGTGTCACAATCTGTGTGGTGAATGTTAACGTAATAACTCATCATCTTTGAGGTTTTTCAATAAACATGTTCCATTCACCTGTTTCATTGTGAATAGAGGGGACTTGACAGTAACTCGTTAATGCGGAGTACATGGCATATGTGTTTCATCAAATCAGATTGGTCAATAAAATTTCTTGTGCACCAAACTTAAGAATCCAATTATTCACACAAATAAAACATAGCAGCCTGCTGGTCTGGAACTGCTATCTTAGATTAAAACAACAAAAACGATAAATTATTTCTAATATATACTTATTACTAGATGCAGTTCTGTTAAATGGTCCCAAAATGTCAAGCCCTATTATTTGAATGCATTTTGATGACTCTGAAAACCTTTGTGGAGGAATTTTTTTATAGATGAGATTGGCTCCTGGCATGGATGGTACACAGTTACTGAGTGAGGTGATTCAGTGCTTAGCACACTGAACTCGCATTTGGGAGGACGATGGTTCAAACCCATGTCTGGCCATCCTGGTTTAGGTTTTATGTGATTTCCCTAAATCACTTCAGGCATATGCTGGGATGGTTCCTTAGAAAGGGCATGGTCGACTTCCTTCCCCATCGTTTCCCATCCCAATGGGACCAATGACCTCACAGTTTGATCTCCTCTTCCAAATAAACCAACCAACCAGTTTGCAGTTCCAAACATACTGATCCACATCACGTTCTCTCATCTGCCACTAAAAAGTTTTGGCTTCTCTTCTACCTGTCACTCTATGACTAGCACAACCCAGCAACACATGGTATTGTGCCTGTTGTAAAACTTTATTCCTCAGTGACAATGGAACCACTAAATTTGGCTTGTATTTTTTGATTTGCATAGCAAGCCCTCATCCATTATGAACTGCAGCTGCAATCTCGATTCCTGACATTTTGCATCATCTGACCACTCTTTGCCAGTATACTTTCCCTCAGCTACTCAATTTGAGAGCCCACCTTGTTAACCTGCTTGAGGGGACCCTTCAAACTCCATAGCACTTTCAATGCTACAAGTTTGAATTTCTTTCCACACTGGTGTAGTATATTTATGACAGTTCTGGAACGAAGAGTCTATGTTTTAAAAATTCTCTGATTTAAAAAGAAGATTTTAGGTTTGTCATTTCCCTCATTTAACAATTTATCTATATCTGTGAACGAAATTTTCACTTATTTCAAAAACAAAAAATCTAACCATTTTTTCCTTATGAATAGGATCTCCAAGCTTCTGTTAATCTTTATCTACAACAACATTTTAATTTATTTAAAAATTCAAATATAAAATTTTTTATAAATAAACTCTTCAAGAACTTGTTTGTCCATAGCCATGAACCAAATTTTCATCTAATAAATTTTTCTGTTTGTAAATAAGCTCTGTCAAACCTCATCTATTTACATCATTGATTTAAATTTTATTTAAAAACAAAGCACATATCAATCATATGTTTTTAATTTTTTTGAACGAAAATTTTTTTCTTTGTAAATAAAAGCAAAACAAAATGTACTCCAAATCTGAGCTATTTCAAAACTTAGAAGATTATTGTAAAGAAAAACGTGGATTAAAATATGTTTATTTAGAAAATTACTGTAAAGGAGAATGTTATACAGATGTAACCAAACAATATCTACAGCAATTCAGTGATAATTTTGACATGAAAGAAATGAAGAGAGAACTAAGATATAAAAGAATCTTGCACAGTTAGTAATATGACAAAATTAAAAATTATTTTAAAATTAATAAAGAAAAATTAGTCACTCTTATCCTGAATCCTGTTGAAAATATTAATAATAACGATGGCGAACTGAATAATCAATCATTAATGAAACTTCAGGAAATCTGTAAGATAACAAATTAAAAAATTGTTCCAAATTTATTAACCAGAAATTAATCGGTCTTATCAAAAATCTAAGGTCAATATTAACAATAATGGTTACGATTTGAATAAAAAAACCGTTTAAAATAACTTCATCAAAGCTGTAAAACGAAAAATCTAAAAATTAATCTGAACTTAATAAACAACAATTTCTCGATCTTATCAATAGATCTGAAAGTAATATTAATAATATCAATAATGAAAATTATTTACAAAAGCTTCTAGTAGTCAAATATCAAAAAGTAAACGAAAAAAATATCAGAAAAATGTAACTTCTTTCAATTTTCTACGCGATAATAATTTTTTGAAATCAAATAAACAAATGAATAGAAAAGATTCTGCTTTGAACCCTTTAAGTGCTGTGACATGTTAACACACGCGCCTTTGCAGCTGTCCCCGTGTGCCCTGAACGTGTTTATGTGCGCCACCAGTCCTTCTATGTGTACACTGAATGTGTCTACATGTAGACACGTTCAGAGTACGAGGTAGTGGCGCACATAAACACCTCCAGAGTACACAGGGACTGGTACAAAGGCGCGCGTGTTAACATGTCCAGAGCAGTTATAGGGTTACATATGGAAAAATAACCTACGAAATTAATAATTTCGATAATACTGTTGAACAACAAGTGTCTTTCAATCAGATTAAAGAAGAAGTAATCACTATATTTATGATATTTCAATACAAAGAAGAGCAATTAAAACTAACAAGAAAGTTTATTGTAATTTTATAAGACAAAACGGAATACAACAATTTAATTTTAAATCAAGTAATGGTGTTTTATCAAGAACAGCTAATTTAGAAGAATATTATCAAACATCAGCAAATAAAGTAATATTGAAATGGAAGAAATGCAAAAGAAAAATATGTTTGGTCTTTATTTCAGATAAATAGTTTAGATTTATGTGTTAATAGACATAATACAATTTCTTGTACGTCTTATATCGATTTACCAAAAGAAAATAAACGTAAAAAGTTGCAATTACTCAAAAAACTGAGATTAAAAATGTTTACTTTATTCAATAAACTCCTCTTTATAACCAGCAACTGATCATATTCAAATAGCTAAAAATTATACAAATATTAGGCTAGAATTATATGAAATATTTGAAAATGAGATAATTAATTTTCCTGTTCGAATAACAGATATTCCGAAATTTGAAAAGCAGTCAAATATTTATTCTTATGTTGAAACATTTATTGTATATCCTCATTTCCATACAAAAATAAACTAGAAAAACATGTTTATCTACTTATAATTCGATAACAAAATAATTCTTATTTTTGTTGGGTAAGAAATCTGTCTAGATTAAGTAGTTCACAAAGTAGTAAATGCGATGGAAAAATGTATCCTTGTGATAGATGTTTAAGATATTTTTAATCACAAGAATTAACAATCATGAAAACAACTGTAAAGAACATAAAGAAGTAAAACTAGATATTGCACCAGAAGTTGAAAGAATTAAATTTAAAAATTAGAATAATTCATTGCAAGTAACTTTTGTAAATTGTGCAGATTCTGTATGAATTTCAAAAGATGTTATCATATGTCAACCAAATTCTGGAAAATCTTATATTAATAAATATAAAAACCTTTACCGATTTTATTTAGTTATCAAATGGTAACTAGGAAAATCTTGTTATACATACTGGTAAAGATGCTATATATGATCAAAAATGAAAAAAATTATGGTGAATGAAAATAAAACAAAATTTAAAAATTCAAAAGCTTGTTTTAGTTGTGAAAAAGACTCTGTAATTGGTGAAAAAATGCAATAAATCATTGTCATTTAACAGGAAAATATCGAGGACCTGCTCATGAAATTTTCAAATGTTAAATTTATTCCAGTTTATATTCATAATTTAACTTCTTCCTATACTCATTTGCTTATTAAAGAATTAGTAATACATCAAGAATATATTAACACTTTTCCAAATAATGATCAAATATATAGTTATTTTAGTAAAGAGGGTGAATATAGATAAAAAATATTTGGATACATGTAAATCTATGGCTTCAAAAATACGTAAATTTTCTTCTAATCTCACGAAACAAGAAGAGAGAGTAAAACATTTTGAAGTGAACAATTGTATTAAATAATTAAAATACTAGTTTATCCTTATCAATATATGAATCCCGATGAAAAATTACAAATAATAAAATTTCAAAAATAGAATATTTTTATTTGAGACTTAATAATGAAAATATTTCCGATAAACATACAAAATTAGTTTGGACAAAAATGTAATATAAAAAGTTTAGATGAACATACAAGATTATATAATAAATCTTACTTTTTAATTTAAACATATTTATTCGAAAATTTTATAGATACATGTTTTAAATGTTATAAACTTGACCTATCTTAGTATTTTACAGCTTTATTTCCTTGAAAATTGGAATCGATGCGGAATTTCTCAACGAATTAAGACATGAAATCCAAGATAAATAAATTAAACCAAGTGATAATTTAAAAGATAATATTTAAGGATTTCCATAAGTAAACATAAATCATAGGTAAATTATGTTAGGACACATTAGTTCAAGATTGAAAATTTATGCTTAAAAAGTTGGTGATAAAAAATGAAAAAATCTAAAGGATTTAAAAATTTTGTTATAAAAAATTAAATTAAATTTGATGATTATCAACATTGCTTGGATAACAAAATAAAACAACATAACAAAAGAGTTGCATAGAAGATTAACTAAAGCAAATAATGAAATAAGTTAATCAGTTTTTAATATTTTCTAATGATGTTTATTTTTGATTTATTTTCAGATATTCTTTACAAACAAATTATCCACAAAAATTTTCAACTTTTGCTAACACTTTTCTTCATATTTTTGATCATTGTTACAGTTACGAATTTTTTCAGAAGAATTTTTAATTTCTTTTTTAAAATTTTCAAAGTAAATGTTTTTTTATTCCAATTATTAATACACTCATTTATATGTTGATATTTATTTTCTCCATATCCTTTTGTTTCTTTTTTATACAATAAATACTATCCATTCTTCAAGGTCTATTCCTATTTGTTTCTTTTTATTTCAATGTGAATTTCTTTTTCTTGTTTCCACAATGGAGAAATCATTTTTATTTTGACTTTCGATCTATACAGAAAAAACTTATTAGAACTTTAAAAAATGAAATTTGGTAAATTTTATTATATATAAGTGGAGTGTTTTTTTAGATCTAAAAATAAAAACATATACAGGTATAAAGAAGTATTATAATTCTTGCAAAGTGTAATAATCGTAGCTTAAGCGCAAAGTTGAAAATAGATTATGCCTTCAAAAATTTTGATCATTAAGATACTATTACATTACAAAGTTGAACCACTACATATTGTGGTATACACAGGAAATGAAGAACCAACTATTTTGACTTTCCATTTACATAGAAAACAATTCAGTAGAACTTAAAAAATTCAATATTTAATAACTTTTATTTTATATAAATTTCGATGTAAAAAACTCAAAATTTAGATATTACAAACACCAAGTTTTAATACTTATGGATGAAAAATCATTCTTGTTTTTATGTATTATAATTACATAAAAACGGTGAAGTATATTACAATACTCTACAAATTTTACGTGAAGGAATTTTACTAATAACTATTATATTGTTCCTCAATTAATGAAGGAAGTACTAAGCACCTACTTACGGTATTTTAATATTGTATGGTAATAATTTTGATTATGTTTGTTGTGTTATTCAAACACAGTTAAAATGTTGAAAAAGAAATAAATATTATCAGAGACAGTTATCCAAAATATGAATAACTTTGAAGAATTAATAATGTACCACATACGGTAAATTTATATAAACGAATGAAAGATCTTTAAGAACTATTTACTATCGAAATTACTTCAATACTTTGAAGTAAAGTTTCTTAGAATATAAAACAAAATTCAAAAGTATTTCTGATAATTAAATTTCGAATAACATTAATAACGACTTCCATATACATCTAATAAACAAAATTCATTAAAACATTTTGTTTCCATTAATAGAAATTAAAAATTCTGACGATAGATCATTTTAGTTTACCATTATTTGAAATTTGAATATGAAATATACTCCATCTTCTTAAATGAACAAGAAGCATTATAAATATTATTCAATACCAAACATGCTTCAATTTTCATTGAGTAGCTCCATTTATTTAAAACGCATTTTAAAAGTTAATTTCATTTCTATAATACAGTTTTACTTTTATCAATTCAATTTATGGTTAAACTGTAACACAAAATTTACAGATAATTTTGGGTAATTTAAGTGTTAAGTATATCTATTTTATTTTGAAATTTATGAACATAATCTTCAGGAAATCATTGACTATATGATATAATATTCCTTTTATTTCTTCATCATTTAAATCTTGCAATTGATATCTCATTAGATTAGATTGAAAAACAACTCCAACTTCTAAAATTTCTGTTGACTGATTTGCTGTATATTCATTTTTCGAAAATTCTTTTTAATTTCCTTACTCCTACTTTGTCGCCAGTTTTATATGTAGCATTAGCATCTACCAAATTAGTTACATGAACAGTTTTCAATAACAATTTTTCATTTTCTTTGTTTTTATCTTTTGATTTTATTGTTATGGTTGAATGTTTTGTGTTGTTATATTCAGAATTTTAACTAACTCAGTCCATTTATATCTTCATTGAAGAGCCTACTTTTTCCACATTTTTTCTCTTAATCTTTTAACAACAGATGCATTTAACTCACTAAAAGTTTAATAATGACTATTATTAAATTTTTCATTAAATCTAAAAATTCTTTATTATAAAATTTTCTTACCATTATCTGTTTGAGAATGTTTTGTTTTCCTCAAGTTGAATATTATTTCGAAACATGGATATAAATTTTTGCTTGTTTTATTGTTAACTGGAATAGCCAAACAAATTTTGAAAAAAGTCTATAACAGATAATAAATGTTTGTAACTTTTACTTATTTTTTAAATACCTTTTAATTCTCCAGAATCAATTTCGACTACATCAGCTTGCTGTACATCATTTATTCCAAAGAAATTAAATAATTTCTTTTAAAATCTCTTCTCATTGGTTTATATGTATATTTCATTATCAATATTTTCAGGAATATTTAATATATTACCTACAAATTTTGTTACAAATTTCCTTTTTTGTTTTACAAATTGAACAAACACCTTCAATTTTCTGTTTTCCATTTTTAGTTGTTACTTTATGATGATTATGTGTTTCACTAAAATTTTTACATTTCAAACTGTAAAATATAATTAAATTATTTCGCCTATTGTAATTAACATTACAACAGATGGAACAGATTTAACAGAATCTTTTAATCTATAGTTAGAATATGGATTCAGGAACTAGTTTTGTTAATTGGCTATCAGGAATCATTTTGTGATGTTTGCCAAAAACACTGATTAATATACCTAAATAATTAATTGTTAATTTTACGTTTACATTTTTAGAAACAACAACAATTTTTAAGAATAAAATCATTTTATCAAATTGCTCATGTTTTTATCACCTTCAGTGATAAGAGTAAATTAAATTATTTATGTAGCATACACTTTATCTTCAAGAATATTTGACTCATTTGAACATGGAGTTAAATCTGTTTTTGAGAAATAATCTGAAAAAGGTTTTTCTAGTTCCTTTCTCATAAGGTAATAACTAAAATTTGTTTTATTAAGTTGATTATAGTCAGTTTTACTAACATAATAATTCAACTACATTAAAATGCTTGTATGTTCAGTGTAAGTAAAAATATTTGTCAATTAGTTACTAAATATTGTTTGTTCACTGTATCTTATACATCAACTGGATCGTTTATACTCCCAGTTCTTCTACCTTTAAAGCTAATATAACCAATACTTCCTTCAATAATGGCAGTTAATGCTTTCTTAAAATTGTTTAGTTACATAGTCTGTTTCTAAGTATACTGATAAGTGAGTATCTTTAAATGTTTATTCTAATGTCTGTAATTTTGGTTTTATTTTTTTTTAATATTACACTAATTCTTCCTGGATTTATGGATGTAATGTTGATCGAATGTTTTTTTCTATTTTTGATTGAAAATATTTTAATTTTGGTTTTTCGCTCTAGTGATTGAGTACTATTTAATAATTCAATATTTAATTTGACTTGAACTGAATTTGGTTTTATCTCGCCATTTGGAAGTTTGGCATAATCAAAACTAAACTTATCCGTTTATATAGATTTGAAATTAACATCAAAATTTATGCCAAGTCCTTATTTTCGTTTTCCCTTCATTATTTGTCTAACTATGGTTGAATGTAATTTGAAGATGGCGGACAGTGCAGTGTATCGTATTGAGAACGCTCTTGTGATGATCGGAAAAGTGGCAGAAGAAGGAGGATATATGAAGAAGGAAATGAAGAACGACTTACTAGAGGCGGTGAGTGAAATAAGAAAATGTTTACAATATTTGAAAAACGAAACAAAAGCAAATAAGGTGGAAAATAGGAATCCTATAAGAGAGGTTAGGAACATCCAACAAGAGACGAGCGCAGGAGAAGACAGCTGCACTGGTGGACAACTAGCGACATCTATTGGAGAAACTCAGGAAACAGCTCATAGCGGACAGTGGCCTGCTGGGCACCTAGCGACATCTATTGGCGAAACACAGGAAACAGCACATAGCGGACAGTGGACTGCTAGTCACGTGGCGACATCTATTGGTGAAACGCAGGAAACAGCACATAGCAGACAGAGACAGACGGAAGAGACACTTACAGGATCTGAGAAGAACTTCAACAGAGACATCGGTGTGGGTAGCTTTCTGGAAAAAGCAAAAAAAGACGGAAATAAGACGGAAATGGGAGAACTGAGGCATAAAGTGGAGGAGATAACTGATTTCCTAAAAAACCAACTAGGGATATTAATACAAGAGCAAATAAAGAAAACTCTAGAAAAGGAAAGCCACCTAGACGCAGAGAAAACCAAAACTGATGGAAACAACATACAAACTAAATACAACAACAGAGTTAAACCAGAAGGAACGTCAATATACAGAAATCCTCTGCTCCAGCAACAAAATCAGCTACCAGTCAATGCAGATGAGCTACATAATAAAACCCGAAATCAGGTTAATGAACTAGAGGAACCGACTTGGAGTACTGTGGCAGGGAGGAGCTGGTACAGAAGAAACCAGAGTAATTATAAAACCATAATGGGTACCAAAAAAGACGAAGAAATGCAAGCAGCAGAAACAACAGCATGGCTATACATCGGTAACTTAAAGAGAACCACCACAACTGCTACAGTAGTGAAATACCTTAACAAGAACGGAATACTGGGACAACTAGAATGTGAAGAACTGCGCACACTGGGCGACAAAAAAGCCTTCAAAGTAGGCATTCCGTTTGAAAAGCTACAAGTCACACAAGAACCAGAATTCCGGCCAGAAAACATAAAAGTACGTCGATTTCGTTTCCCAAGACGATCAATGGAAGAGGGAGCAGAGCTCAACTAAACTAAGAAGAAAACCAGAAGAGCAAGAAATAAAAGCAGTCTTGTGGAATACAGAGGGAGTAAAAAGTGCTCTTAACCTAACACCAACAGACATTCTGCAAAACTCGGACCTTGCAATTCTAACAGAAACCTTCCTGATAGACAGCTGGCAACATAAAGATTTCTATAATTATCACCTAATGGCAAAGAAGGGAGAAAGAGGACGACCCATGGGAGGAATATCTATCCTACTGAAACCCTGGATGACGCCCACCAAAAAAATCATAAAACAAGAAAATAGTATGCTAATAGAAGCGGCAAACATAAATATAATTGCAGCCTATTTTAAACCGCTCACAAATGCTGTAGAAATAATTGACGAAATAGTCACACTCATCAAACAATGCAACAGCAAACCCATCATTATTGCAGGCGATCTCAACTGCAGAATAGACACAGAAAACTATAAAACAAAACTAGTCGTTGAAACCCTAGAAGAAGATGGTTTCACCCTACTTAACGATAGACAGATACCTACATACATATGCCACAGTGGGAAGAGCACCATTGATATCGCATTAACAAGAGGAGACATAGAAGGAAGTATTCAACCAATATGGCATGACTCCATTACTCCTATACGAAAGCACATTCCAATGAAGATAAAAATAAATATCGTCACGTCACCGCCAGCAAGAAAGACCCACCAAATCACACAAAGAAAAATTGATATAGAAAAATTAACAAACCAGCAAGAACAATTAACGCAAATAGAAACTTTCATAGAGGAAGGAGACCTTGAAAAAGCAACAGACCAAATAGAGGACCTCCTAAAAAATTCAGTGATACAAACAATCCCCAAAACAAGGACGGCCAAAAGATGGTTCGATGCTGAATGCTACAGCAAAAGGAACACTGTTCTAAGAACCCTCCACAGACTAAGAAACCAGCATGACGAGGAAGCACACAAACTGTACGCAGAAGAGAGAAGAATCTACAAAAAACTAATAGAAGAGAAGAAAAAAGAATACATAGAAAGAGAGGCAAAAAGAGAAGCGGATGAAGCAGAGAAAGACCCATACATAGCAGTAAGACCAAGAAAAATGGCTCATACACCAAATATAGACCTGAAGGAATGGGAAGACCACTTCAGTAAGATACTGAACAAACGAGGACTCAAAACACCCCCAAAGAAAGAGAAACAACATCAAACTAAGGAAAAAGACAATACATGGGAACCCCTAAATGAAGATGACGTGAAAGAAGTAATAAAAGCACTGAAGAACAAGAAAGCAGCAGGACCTGACAATATATATAATGAACATATAAAAGATGCAAAAGAGGCCCTCCAACACATATGGACCAAACTGTTTAACAAATGCCTGGAACTTGGAAGAATTCCGACACAATGGAGACACTCGACATTAAAAGTTCTCTACAAAGGTAGAGGAGAGCCAATGGACCCAAACAAGTACAGAGGTATAGCACTGGAAAATACTCAATTCAAGACGTTTTCAAAGATAATAACACAAAAAATCCAAGCCTCTGTGGACAGTCATCTCCCAGAACGACAAATGGGTTTCAGATCTGGAAGATCAACACTTACGGCAGTCGGGCTTCTTCTAAACAACATCCATGATGCGCTACAAAAGAAACAAATGTTCTACACAGTGTTCATAGACTTTACCAAAGCCTTTGACCTATTGGAAAGAGAGCTCATAGTCCGAAAACTGGAAAACACAATGGGAGAAGATAGCGTATGGGCAAGAATAGTCAAGTCAATCCTCGAATACAACTTAATTACAATATCAGACAACCTCTCTTTTTCGAACCCCATTCTGCAATCAAATGGAGTCTTACAGGGTGACCCAATGAGCCCTTTGCTGTACATTCTTGCCACTGAAGAAGTACTCCGAATTGGAGAAAATGAAGAAGATGTGTATGTATATGCATATGCTGACGACATAGCCGTAGGATCAACAGATATACAGAAGCTGCAGAGAATCATTGAGAAAATAGACAGATGGTGCAGTGAACACAAACTACACATAAACATAACAAAGACAGAAATGGTAATTTTCAGAAAAGGAGGCAAAACACCCAAGAATGCGGAAATCAGTATCAGAGGACAAAAAATGAAAATCTCATCAGACTTTAAATACCTAGGAGTGACATTGCAACCAACAGCCAAATGCTTCACAAAACATACAACAGAACGCGCAGCCCAAGCAATAATAGCAATACAGGACATCAAAAACATCCGCCTACTCAGTCTAGAAACAGCCATGAAATTATTCAACACAAAAATCTTACCAATCCTGGCCTATGGGATGGAGGTTATATGGGACCACCTGACAGAAAAAAATCTGGAAACACTAGAAAAGGTAAAATCGACCTATCTAAAAAGAGCACTAGGTCTCTCAAAGACAACAAGATCTAGACTAGTGTACCTGCTAGCGAGAGAGACATTCCTAATTGAAGACATCAGACTTCGATATATGATGCCACACACCAGGGCTTCCAGAAAGCAACTGAAGATCATGGAGGACAAACGAGAAAAAATATGGCCGGAGTTTTATGGCACCGAAGCAATGACGAACCGCTCATGGACAGCACCAAACTTCGAACAGCGACATGTCGTAACTAGACTTTCTATTCACGGCTTTCATCATCTAATCTGCAAAAACAAAACTTATCACGACCCAACCGCAACATGTGTATGTGAACTGTGTAACGAAGCCTGTGAACGATATCACATAGAACTGTGCAGTAAAAGAGTGAAATCGATAAATGAATATGCAAAAATGTAAAATGTAAATGTAAAATGTTAAGCAAAGTAACTGTATATGGCTATTTGGCTGCAATTTTATTAAATAATGTAATTTTTAACCATTTGAATCATCTGAAGCTTACATTCATTCTTTTGAAATTAAATGAAGTGCATTATCAGCTTCATGTCTTCTTTGTAATTCTTTACCATCGCTATATGATATATCGTGTTCCTTAGAATCTTCATCTAATAGATTAATTCCTTTATCACACCTTGGTAACCTTTTTTCTAATTCTGCTCTAATTTATGAATTAATAATTAAGTAAACCTTTTCCATATTTTTGACATTTCCAAAACGTATGTGGTAAATTGTTCAAAAATCTAATTAAATGAGCGATTTCTTTAATTATTTTTTAGTTAAAAGATTCATTAATCCAACCATACCTTCATATGTTTAACCACCAATAGTTAATTTTTCTCCATATTTTATCAGTAATTTACCAACAAATTTAAATATACCAAGAGGTCTTAATTTAAAAACTTTGTCTCCACTATAATTAATATAGTCTAACATCCTTTCACTCATACTAATTTTTTAAATATTCGGTTATTGTTCTTTTGGAGCTATCCTTTTTCTCTCTTCTCCATATCTCCATATTTTGTCAATAAACCTTATATTTCTGATCCACTTAATGAATAATCGCTGTTATCACTATCATTTTGTTTAATTGTCAGTATATCGTTAAATAGTTCTAAATAATGTTCAGTATAAGGAACTATTTGTTTTCCAACTTCTCTGTTTTAGTGAATTTCTTTAACCGATTATCACCTGATTCCTTGTTTAATTTCTTCAATAATATAGATAACAGGTTGGTCTTCTTGAAATTTTTCATGTACTTTTGTTGTTTTTTCTCCATTTTTTAAGCCCTTCATTTAATTTCTTCTTTAAGTTTTTATTTCGTCTAGCTCTTTAAAAACATCTGGGTAGTATTCTGAAACCAATTATTAAGGATAAAAATACAATGATAATTTTCATTTTGTGTTCAGTGTTTATGTTTAATGTTCAACGTTTATGTTCAACATTTATCTTTAATGTTTAAACAACTCTTAATTTTTTCTCTGTATATACCATTATTATTTTTTTCATATCTATTGTAATAAAAGCATATTCATATTTAATCAAGCATTTACTACACATTTCTTTAAAACTGTCAAATTTAAAATCATCACCAACAAATTCATGATAAATATGACCTAAATTTTTGTCATCTTGTCTGAAAATGTTTTATAAATTTAGATTATCTCTAACTATTTGTTTAGGTATTTCTAAGTAAGTTTGAGGTAAGTAAAAGCAATCTATTCCTTTGTCAACTTCTAGTAAAACATTCTCTAATTATATCATGATTTTCAAGAATGAAATTATCAAAAACTACAATTGAATTATTTTAACATTCCCATACTAGAATAATTAAATCATTTTTTATTAATTTCATCTTTCAATTTTTCACATCTTTTTATAAATCCTTGATATTTTGGTTTATCTAAGTGAATCAATTTTTCAAATTTAACCATCCTGGAGGCAGAATATAAATATCAATCAATGTTGTTTTCCCGCAAACCACATGGTCCTATTATTGAACATCAAATAGAATTTGATAAAAATTCACCATGTTTATTTTAATATTTTTAAGAAATTCTTGTTTGAGGTTTACATTCTATATTTATTTATATAATTTTTATTAAAACAAGTTTTTAGATTATTTCAGTTGAGTGATGATTCATCTGTTCTGAAATAATGTTAACTGTTCCAATAAAAGGAACCTATAAAAATATTTCTCTAATTGTTTTTTAATAAAATTTCTTGTCTCCAAATATTTCATCAAAAATTGATAAATTGTACACTAAAGAAGAAATGATAGAATTTCTTAATGGTCAATGTAGTTTGAAAAAGTTAGAAAATTTTATTCAACAGAAAACCTAATGTCCATAGTAAGGAGGATAAAATTTTAAATAGAGTTGTCACTGAAATTGTTATTAAATTATTAACAGGTAAAGAAGGTTGTATTGGTAATTTGTTTTTACGACTTAATCATTAAATTATTGTAGGTAATGTAGAAGAAATTGTTAATAGCTTACCTAAAATCATTCCATTTCAATCCATAATATTAATTTTAATTTAGCTGGTGGAATGTTTGTTAAACATTATGATAATTTTTATAGAGAAAATACTATTATTTCTTCATTTAAACCAAATGGTGAATTTCGAGGACCATTAATGTATGAACCAATTTATCCTACACATATTTAAATTTTTCACACTTCAAAATTCAATAATTACTATCACCGAAGAGAATAATAATATGACTGACTTCCATTATGCTTGTGTGACAGTAGTGACTTTTTAAATCATGGGCACAATCGAGAGTTATCACTTTCACTAATTTCCTGTTAATGAGAAAACATAAAATAATTTGAATCTTCTTAACAAAGAAACAGAGAAAATATTAAAATTGGAGATCGATGGATTCATCCAAATTGTTCACAACTTTATGTGAGATTTGATGTTTTTCAGACAGATGGAACAGAGTTTTCAGCATATGATGGTAAATCAAATATTAAACTAATTGATAATTATGTGTTAAAATGGTTTGCTGTTATAACAACTAAAAAGGATACAATATTTTGTCTAAAATCGAACAAACTGAATAGAGCAAACTGAATACTGTGATTCAGTTGCAGAACACTTAGAAGGGGCAACAGGTCTACTAAAGAGACTACTTACACCATACGTGTCTGCCTTATTCTGGAGTATTGCTGTGCAGTGTGGGATCTGCATCAGGTGGGACTGATGACATCAAAAAAGTTCAAAGAAGGGTACTTCATTTTGTACTATCACAAAATACGGGACATAGTGCCATGGACATGATATGGGAATTGATGTGGAAATCATTAAAGCAAAGGCATTTTTGTTGCAACGGGATATTCTCATGATGTTTCATCATCAGTTTTCTCCTCTGCTTGCGAAAACATTCTGTTGGCACCCACCAACATAGGGTGAAATGATCATCATGATAAATTAAGAGAAATCAGGGTTCACACAAAAAATTTAAGTTCTCGTTTTTCCCACACACCATTCTAGAGTGTAACGATAGTGAGACAGCTAAAAGGTGGTTCATTGAACCCTCTGCCAGGCACTTTATTGTGAATAGCAGAGTAATTACATAGAAGCAGATATAGACTTTATCCATTAGAATTATTTGGTGGATTTTATAAAGATTTTACTGAAATAATTTCGGAAGGAGATTTAATAGTAATTGGCACAGGTAGTACAAGAAATGATCAATTCAGTTTTTCGATGAACTACTATTAAAGATAATAGTACACTTCCAAAAGAAGTTAATATTGTCATAAAAAGTATGGAAATTCGTGTTCGAGTTGTTAAATATGAACCATGATATTCACTTGAACTAGAACAAGAAAGACTGAAATGTCCAAAAATTCCTATTTCTTTCTTTTAACTATGAACAACTGAATTTCCTGGTTTAAATGGAAAAAGAAATTTTGAACTAGATATTACTAACTATGCTGAATTTGATATGCCTTACTTTATTTTCGTTATGTTCCAAACTAATCGAAAAAATAATCATTTATTTGATTCTTCTTTATTCGATCATGTAAAATTGCAAAATATGTATATAAAAAATGGAAAGATGAAATTTTTCCTCAAGAATTATGGAATCTTGATCCCCAAATAGCTTTTTAAAAGCTTAAAATACGTTTAGAGACTTTTAAAACACTAACACAATTAAATAACGATTTAAATGTAAATCCATCCATTTTTACTCAAAATTATCCTATTTATGTATTAAATATATCTAGAAGAACGAATGGCTTAACTTCTCAGGAAACAATAATGAAATTATGTGCATTTTTAACGAAAATATACCTAATGATAGAATTTCATATGTAATTATGTATGGCAAAAAGAATTTAACCTATGATTCACAACATAGAATTTTAACTGATAATATTTAGTTGTGTCAATGAATAAAAAATTAGATAAAAATTATAGAAGTCTTCATTTTATGTTTACAGTTCCTTTTGAAACATTTTCAGAAAAATAAAGAAATTAAAAACAAACAAAATTAGATTTTAAAAAATTAAAATGTTTGATCAAACATTGAATATCTAGTAAGTGAACTTAACAGTTATAGTAATGGTTGTGCAGAAGTGTTCACTAAATTATCAGAGTTGAAAAAAAAAGTCTTACAGTATTTCAAATCCCGAAATTTTGGTAACTAAATACAGAGAAAAAGTGTTATTTCTCTTAGATGACAAATATAAAGTTACCCTTTCAGGTCGTTACACTAGAACCTTTCCCAAAGATGATGATAAATGAGAGAAAATTATTGGATTACATTTTGTTTATTGAGGTAAAAAACAAAATATAGACAAATTAGTTTGTGTTATTGAATTTGAATAAATTTTACAATTTTTGTACCTTTTAATTTTTTAATGAAATGAAAATTTTGTTTGTTGACAGATTAATTTTTGAATGTGGAATACAGTACAACTAAAATTCCTTTTTTAAGTTTGAAACGTTGGAAAAATATGCTTTACGGTCCAGAATTGTCAAACCTATACCACCAAATGTAAATGATCTGACAGATTATTGTCAACATTTCCTTCTCTGTGGTAGAGTAATTGTGTACCATTCTGTTTAGCTGTTGAGGTGCATGCACTACAGGATGTCCTCACCTGTGTGTATTCTGACTGAGAATGCATGCAGAGGTACTTATTGCTAGCATTACAAGAAAGAATGAAATCTTTGTCAAAATCAAGAAACCAATACTGGGTCATCGGTTAATGCTTTTTCCAGTGGCTGAAATGTAAACTCACATTCCAACAACCACTCAAATTTAACACCTTTTTTCAGTAAATTATTTAATCATTATGCAATTCATGCAAAGTTTTTGACAAAATTTCGTTAGTAGTTAAAGGGACCCAGTAAAGATTGTAACTGTTTTCTTGATTGAAAGACTGAAAATTCAGAGACTGCTCACACTTAATGAGAATCTGTTCATTCACCCTCTATACCACTAATAATGTGGCCCAAGTACTTGACCTGAGTTTGTGTAAAATTAACAGTTTTCAATACTTAGTGAACAAAGTGTTCCCTGTAGTCTACTGAATACTTTCTCCAATACTATTCTACATGTTCATTCACATATTCCGAAAAATTGTAAAATTATCGAGATAAACCTTATGTTTTCTACCCTTTAGGACATGTGAAACCTCATCTAGCTGTCTATGGATGGAATGTGTCTGGTGCATTTTTAATCCTGACTGACATCCTATGATTTTGAAAATGCTCCATGAGGCCGTAAAAGCCGTCAGTCGTCTGGCTCTAACTCCATCTGATGGTAACCACTCTACAAATACATTGTGGAGAAATATTTGCATTTGCATAGGTTATCAAACATCTCTGTGATATTACATATTGGATTTAGCGTCAGCAGTGATTCGAGCGTTCAGGTATCTATAATCACAAAAAAAGCAATATCTTTCGATGACACTCATTAATTTTTTTCTGGATCAGGACCACAGGAGCCCCTCAGTGGGTTCTATGATGCTTTGTATCAGGTGTCAGTTTATGGACTCTTCGCCGGCCGGGGTGGCCGAGCGGTTCTAGGCGCTACAGTCTGGAACCGCGCGAGCGCTACGGTCGCAGGTTCGAATCCTGCCTTGGGCATGGATTTGTGTGATGTCCTTAGGTTAGTTAGGTTTAAGTAGTTCTAAGTTCTAGGGGACTGATGACCTCAGAAGCTAAGCCCCACAGTGCTCAGACATTTGAACCATTTTATTTATGGACTCTTCGATGAGTGGTTGCAGCTTCTTTGGTATACAATACAGCTCTCTATAAACTCATGCATTATTTCCTGTTAGTATGTGGTGTTCGGTAAGCAGTGTCACAGGTAATGGCACCTGTGTATTAAAAGGATACATAAATTGTAACAGTAGAGCATCCATAGCTCATGTGTCACTGTCCTGCAACACACTCTGTTCAATAATGCAGAATTATTGCGAGTATGCTTTGACTGTAGTTAGCACATGACCTATTTATATCCTTTTCATCCAAAATATCCAATGTGGTGATCATTAAGCCCTTCAGTAGGTTCGTGTCTTCCATACTGAAATTATCTAGGCTAACTGCAACCATATGTTTACCATTAATGTTACTTATACGTTCTATGCTATGGTGTACAAAACAGTGCATTGTATCCATTTGCTCGTTATTTTCAAGTGGCTCAGTCATGAACAACATCTCATGTGGTAAGCGTGTACCCACAGAGACCCAAACTAATTTACCTGTACCTGAAGGTACATTATCGTGGGATGCATCTTTTAGTGTACATGTACACAGTGCATTCACCAACACTTCATGATCGGTGCATCTTGCGGCAACGCCTCCCTTCCAGCTGTAACAGCTACTGGAAAGAAAGTCCCATCAAGCTCACGTGTGAGCTGCGAAAAATTGATTTTAGCATGACGTTTAGTAAGGAAATCACTCCTGAGAATTTCAGAATATCCTTCACCATCCTGTGGCAACACTCCATATCCTCATAAAAAATCAATGCCAATGCTAAAATTGAGCAGTGTTGTCCTCAGTTATCTTACATCGTTATTGCCAACGAATTGCAATCTATAACATGGCATCCGTACTCTCTTTTTACCCACGAGATCTGGCGTGATACATTTTTGAGGCATTCGCATGTGACAGTGGCCTGATGTTGGCTTGCTTCAGAACGTGAGGACAGGCATATTAGTAGTCAAGGTTTTGGTCGATCACGTCTCACCATCACAAGGGTGGATCGCGTATTGTGTACCAAGCACATTGCAACCCTGTCACATCTGCACCTGCCATCCTAGACCAAGTAATGGACTTCTTGCAACATTCTGTGTCATCTGCATGACTGATCAGAGACTAGCAGCAGCCCGCCTAGGGGATTACAGTCCCACGCTTAGGCTGCCATTAACAGCACAACACAAACGGCTGTTTTGAAGTGGCGCTGTGACCGTGAAGCATGGACTGCTGATGAATAGCGTCACATTATATTCGACGATGAATCTCTCTTCTGCACAGCTCCGAATGATCATTGTCAGTAGGAGTGGTGGGGTTCTTACAATGTATTGGATAGGCGTATCGGTGTTATTCCTGGCGTCGTGGACTGGGGAGCCATCATGCTTCAGGCCACAGCTCCTAGTGATTAAGGAAAATTTGGTGGCACAACAGTATGTCACAGACATTCTGCGTCCTCATGTGGTCCCTCTCACACAGCAGTACCGTGCTGGTATTTTTCAACAGGACGATGCTCGCCTACTGATGGCGCATAGCTTTATGAACTGTCTGGGTAATTTTGATATACTCGTGTGTTCAGTAAGATTCCTCAGATTTTCCCCCAATAGAACATATATGCGACTACCTCAGACTTGAACTCCATCGCAATGCCAGCATCCAGCCTATTGAGAACCAGTTACAACAGTTGTGGGCCAGCTTGCCTTATGAGGAGATACGAGGGTGGTTTGAAAAGTTGTCGGAATCACCACGACAGGTTAGCGCTAGCGCAACGAATTGTTCACATAATATTCATTGGACTTTTGCCTGTAAACACGTGCCTCGTCAGTGCTCTTGGAAGAGAGACGTGGCGGTGACGTGGCTCTGTTGTTGTTCCCGCATAGTGTGTAAGTAGGCTGTTTAGGTTTTTTTATTGGTAACGCCACCTCAGTATGAAAATCACCGGCTGTGCCGTGTGCAGTCTGTGGCTGCTTTGCATTGTTGTAATACTCAACCATTGTAGTGTTAGGCAGCTGGCTGTGAACAGCGCGTAGCGCTGGGCAGTTGGAGGTGAGCCGCCAGCAGTGGTGGATGTGGGGAGAGAGATGGCGGAGTTTTGTAATTTGTCATGATATCAAGGTAAATACATTGTTGGTTCTCTATTAATATCTTTTATTTGCTAACTATCCCTATGAGTAGTTAGTGCCTTTCATAGTTCGAATCTTTTATTTAGCTGGCAGTAGTGGCGCTCGCTGTATTGCAGTAGCTTGAGCAGCGAAGATTTTTGTGAGGTAAGTGATTTGTGAAAGAGATAGTTTAATGTTAGTCAGGGCCATTCTCTTGTAGAGAATTTTGAAAGTCAGCTTGCGTTGCGCTAACAAAATATTGTGTGTTGAAAGTCAGATTGCGTTGCGCTAAAAAATATTGTGTGTCAGTTTAAGCACAGTCATGTAAAATTGTTAAAAGGGGTAGTTTCATATGTCGACCCTTAGCCTAGGATACCTCACTGGAATCTTCTGATTTTTTCTTGTAGTTTGTATAATTAGTGTAGATTTTGTTTATTGCTAGCGCGTAATTGTAGAGAGAATCTCCATTGTAGTTGTAGTTTTTCAGTGTTGTATAGTAAAATAGTTGTGGCATGCATGTAGATTTGCACCAAGTATTTCGCAGCTGCAATTAACTAGATATTATTTTCAGTGTTATGTTAATGTGTTCTCTTATTTTTGCTCTTCAAATTGTGTTTTTTCTGTGTTGTCGTGTGAAATACTGTGACAATAATGGCGTGTGAAAAGCGTAACACTAGGCTCCAAAGTAAATTGAGAAACGACAGCGAAGACGAAAGCAGTATGTTAGCGCCGCAGAGTAATGAATTAACTAATGTTAAAAGTAGTAATTTGGTAATTGCGCATAGGGAGATGGAGCGGGTTGCAAACAATGGTGTAGACAGCGAAACAATTAGAGAACAGGGAAGCATTATCGATCGATCGGTCGGCAATAGCTCGGCTCAGGAATCCGAAATGACACGAGACGATCTCACAAATACTGTAGATTCAGGTTTTGGATCCTCACCGTTTTCTCAAATAAGTCAAGACACATTTTCTGCTTGTCAAAATGTGAATGTTGCCGGTGAAAATGCACTGCCAAAAAGCATAGAGAAACAGATTCCAGACACTAATACATTATTATTGCAATTAATGCAACAAATGGAACAAAATCAGAGAGAAATGAAACAAATGGGACAAAATCTTCAAAAGTTAGACACAGTGGAACAAAATCTTAAAAAGTTAGATACCACACTTGAACAAACACGTGAGGATTTAACTAATGAGTTACATCACATTGAATCGAAATGTCAAAAAGTCTGTAATGACATAAAAACACAAATTTGTGAACATTTCCAACCTATTTTTTCGCGGCATGAAAATGCACTACAGAATCACGAAGCAGCCATAAAAGAACTGCAAACTACTGTTCATGAAAATCATGAGACCTTGCAAGCTAAATTTGACTCAGTTGCATCTACCGATTCGGTTACGCAACTTGCAAAAACCCAGGAAAACTTAAAAGACACAGCAGAAAAACACACTGAGGAAATAAGTACATTATCGGATAAAGTAGCCGAACTTTCAGATCAGTTCACTAACTTATCTACGAGGGTAGATGATGATCTGAATGACACAACACCTGTAGCCTTCACTGACACAGAAGAGTATGAACAAATTAGAAAATTCAAACAAAATCAAAATCAAATTAATACGCAACACCAAAGAGAAATCCGCGAAGTACAAGATCAGCTGACACAGGTAATACAAGAATTACGTATTTCAGAGGACACTCGCGCCCCAATACGGGAAGAGGGACATAGAAATACGGAACAACCACAAAATAATAACACAAGACACTTCGGAAATTATGAAAGAAATTGGCAAGGCACACCGAATTTTGAGATGGAACCGCCGACACGACGTAACAATGACCGGTATGCTACTCGCCGACACGATGATTTTGACTATAAGCTGTTCATTACTACACGTAAATTTAAAACATTTAAGAATTCTGCCAACGACATTCATCCACAAGCATGGCTCCATCAATTCTCTCATTGTTTTCCTCCCAACTGGTCGTTAGAACACAGATTAGAATTTATGTGTGGCTACTTAGAGAATGAACCAGCTGTAAGAATGCGATCGGTCATTCACGATTGCCACAGTGAAGGAGAATTTTACCATGCCTTCCTCTCCGCATACTGGTCTCAAGCCACACAAGACCGAGTAAAACATGGCATCATAATGATGAAACATTTCGAACAATCTGAATTCTCCAGTCTTGTGAAATATTTTGAAGACATGTTGCACAAGAATCAGTACCTGTCAAACCCATACAGCCCCTCAGAACTCATCCGAATTTGCTTAATCAAACTGCCTGAACATTTAAGACATATTATTTTAGCAGGACGTTGCAAAGATGACATTGAAGCATTTCAGGGACTCTTACAAGAACTGGAAATTGACACTGACAGTCGCGGGATGCGAAAACAGGAAAACAATCACTACAGGTCACATCCGTCACAATTCCGTGACGACAGAAATAATAAATGGACACGACAAGGCTACTCTCACAACACAAATCGTGACCAAAACAGACACCACCCTTATGACAACCGTTGGCAGAATAATAGTTACAGAGAAAGATCGCATTTCCGTAGTAATGACTATGACAGAGACAATCATAGAAACAGACAATATGGGAACCAAAACAATTATTATTATCAAGGGTGGCAGAATGACTTCAGACGCGACGGTTCGGCGCGCAGTTGCGATTCCGGGAGAGATTCTCCACCACATGACCGACAAACAAGAAACTATGTAAACTACCGACATAACGACAGACCTGAATTGCATCAGAACTGGCGGGATTCTAACAGAGCTGGGCCCTCTCGGCAAGGCGAATTTGTGGAGGTTCGGTCTCCGAATCCCATTAGCGACGCGCGCCAGTGGAGAGACAGACAATGACCCGCACCGCAGGCAGACACCTGCGCCGGCTGGCTCCGAGAAAAATAACATAGCGCTAACCTTGAGAAAAAAATTCCAGTATTCTTTACCGACGTATACTACTTGACAATTGCGTTAAAGTTGAAACTCTGCATACTAGGAAGAGCAAAGGTTTACACCACATTTCACACGTAATACCGTTTATTGAGAGATAATGTGCTTTTTTAACTTGAGATTTTAATGCAACATTTTGGTTTATTTGAAAATACATTCTGAAATTAAAGTGCTTTCTGTGAGATACCAGATGACACAGAGGTTAGTTTATGTGACAGCTACACGATGTTATCACGACGCTACTAATGAGTGACAGTTTACAATGTTGCTTTTGCGGTGTATCTGTTTTATATCTGCACAGTTTTTCTGAATTCTTCTGGAAAGAAAAACATGTTTTAGTAGTAACTTTTGTGGTATAGCAATAATGAGGCAGCCTTTTTCGTGGCACAACAATACGTTACAGCACAGTACTTTCTTCATCACAACAATAAGCATAACTAAGATATCTATACGCAAAGCATTTCACTTTTGTGTATCATCAGGTAAGTACATTGACTTCTGCAGAACTTAGCTTTCGGAGGACGATAACTACGAGACTTCCACAGAGATTATCTTACAACATGACGCACAGTTTAGCGCTACAGGACACGTACTTGAGTGATTAATTTTGTACTTAAAACATTTATTTTTAAAGATTTTTGAATTGCGAAGCAAGTTTTCCGTGATACATTTCATTCCATTGCTGTAATCTGTAACTCCTGAGGGTATAATTACATTAATCCTCAGGGGGGTACACGCTTACTTTGTGTACCATGTGTGTGGCAACCACAAGGAGCCCTAGCTAATATGGTATTTGCTTATACAACTTTACACATCGGTACCATATTTCTCTAACACAAAATTACACAGCTATCTGATCATTTAACTGAGAGATAAACATTTTTTTTTACTACATCAGTGACACATGTTTACGCAATTACAAAGTTGGATAACTTCACACTTATGAAATTGTATTTTGTCAGTACTTTGTGAACTGTTCATATTTTTTCGGAACCATTGTGATACTATGAGAGCTTTGAATGATGTATTTGGTATGGGATCATGATTTTAAGGTACGTTTGAGGTAGATGACACTTTGAAATGAGCAGAGAATTTTTTTTAGGTTTTGAAATTAGAAAGCTACGACGATTTTGAGAGTTGACTGAGGTGTTATGATGTTATTATTACGATGACTATGTGTATTATGCTGTTGGAGTATATTTATGATCAATAAGCTGATGCTATATGAGGAATTTGAATATGTGTCGACGATATGTATATGTATAATAAGGTAAGGAGTAATGAATAGTGATTAGGGCACTCTGGTTTGTGGAAAAGGTTTTTGGAAACCAAGATCGTACTTTAAGAGTTATGAAATGTGTGTAAATGCGTGAATGTATCACAATGCCGACGAAAATTTTTTGGACACTGTTATATTCATAGGATTTTGTTTTTACAGATTGGTAACGCAAATTCTCACCCTGTGAATTTTTGTAATATAAGACTGCCATTGTAGCGGAAACTGCTGTCGTAAATATTTCCGTACGAAAGTTAAGTGACCAACTGCACGTAATACGTCGTGGGCACACAGCTGTGTCAGACACCTGGGCGACGGCCGCCCGGAAAAAAAAAAAAAAAAAAAGCCATTAGCCTTCCAGCGGCACAGAACAACACGGACGAACTTGAAAACGATGAGAAACATTTCACGGCTATTGTCTATTGTCGTGCTAATTGAGAGAAATGCCATATGGCTAGTGAATGACGTTTCACGCCTTGCTTTGCCCATTTTGTTTAATATCTAGTTTCTAGCTGCACTGCAGCATTGGTAAAAATAAAATTTTATACATGTATTAATGTAAATATTTTCTGTCTACAGATCGAGTAAATAATGATTTTTTCACAAAAATGAGGGAGCACGAAAAAAAAATCATTTACCTTCACAGGAACTGCATACATAATTTTCTTTTCTAGTATTTAGGAATCTTTTGTAGAATTAGTTTTTGTGGTGCACCACTTTAATTACATAGACATTAAGATGTGATTATACATTTCCCTTATCTGCATTGTTGTCTTTACTGTAATATTTTTCTGCTTGAGCGTTGTCATGTTTAGATATAATTTATTGCTTTTGCTTCTGCTGTTTGCCAGGCATAATGTTACTGAATTTGACTTTGTATTACGCTGTTAAGCCAGTTTTACTAATGATTATTTTATTGTTTGCTGCGCATTGCCTCATATTAGTTGTAATGTTGAATTGCTTGGTAATTTAGATTTACTGTAGCTTGCTTTGCCAGTTTGAAATTTTTGTCATTGATGTTGATTGTTTTATGTGATGCTGCATTGCCTCGTCCCTTGGTATATATATCTGAGCTCAGTAGATTTAAGTTAGCTTAAGAGGGGGTAGACTATATAAGAAACTAACTATGATGAATTGGAAGCAATGCATTGACAAGGTATATAAAAAAAGGATTTGGGCCTAAATGAGTATTGTACAATGAGCCATATTTATTTTGAAAGACTTATGGTTGGAATACAGAAAAGAGGTACAGATAGGACTTTTTGGGAATAATGATGAACACAGGGAGATCTCCAAGAACAAAAAAGGTTTTGTTCGCACAATACTGCAGTACCAAAAGTTACACTGAAAACGAACCCTATCCATTCCTTTTGTGTCAGCCCTCTATGTGTTTGTGTACCCTTGTGTATTTGTGTTTTTCCTGTCTTTATGTGTTTAGCTGATTAGAGCTATGTTGTAGAATTTTTCTAATACTATGTTATTTACTTGGTAAATTCTGTTTTGTTGCTCATATGTGGAGGTGATGTTTCAAAAGTAATTCTGATCTTTATGTAAGTACTTATGTCATTATTTTTGTAACACTGATGTATATGTTTATTTCTATTCTTTTGTAAAGCCCCTATTACTACGAATGTTATCTCTACTATTATGTTTTTAATGATGTTTTCTGTACCCTTGTAATTGTATTCTTATGTTATAAAATTGTAATTGACACCAGGTCATCAAATTAAGTAACTTGTAAGTTACATTTCACTGCACACGTTTCTGTTGGTTATAGTATATGGACAATATGTGAGAAGTAGGGACTTTTAGTGTTTGCACGTGTGTTAATAATTCAGCAAGGGACTGGATAACAGCATTGCTGGTTCTAAGGACAATTTCCAAAACTTTGTGAGTGCACAAGTGGTGGTTATGGACTTGCTTTATTCTCCGCAAGACTCTTCGATGGTGATTGTGCACCTGCACAGTCGCATCGGATGGCTGCTAGCCATCTCTACAAGGACTACAGTGGGTCTGCACCTCTGGTGGCCCACCAGTACCGTCATTTCTACAAGGACTACAGTGGGTCTACCTCTTTGATGATCCATCAATACCATTATTTCTACAAGGACTGCAGTGTGTCTGCGCCTCTGGTGGCCCACCAATACCATAATCTCTACCAGGACTACAGTGGGTCTGCTCTGTGATGACCTACCAAACGATATTCTTCAAAACTTCGATAGACTACGCTGTGGGTTTGCTCTGTTGTGGCCCATTACGTGTCAGCATGTCAAGAGTCAGCACTGTCTTTCCGTTGGAAGGACAACGATACTTCTTCAAGACTGCATGGAAATCCACTACGTCTATGTGCATTTTCTTCTACTGCTCAGACTTTGAGAAAAACACTGCAATGTGATGAATGATCAGGACTGTCTTTATGGACTGTGAGAAAATTTTAGCTTTTGACCAACATTGTATCAATAAGTGTGTGCATTTGATTTCTTAGTTATTGTAATTATGAAAAATTTTTTTCAAATCTGTATTGGGCACTGCCAAACCCAATTTGTAAAATTTTTTTGTGGGGAGCATGGGGGCTATGTAAGTAGGCTGTTTAGGTTTTTTTATTGGTAACACCACCTCAGTATGAAAATCACCGGCTGTGCCGTGTGCAGTCTGTGGCTGCTTTGCATTGTTGTAATACTCAACCATTGTAGTGTTAGGCAGCTGGCTGTGAACAGCGCGTAGCGCTGGGCAGTTGGAGGTGAGCCGCCAGCAGTGGTGGATGTGGGGAGAGAGATGGCGGAGTTTTGTAATTTGTCATGATATCAAGGTAAATACATTGTTGGTTCTCTATTAATATCTTTTATTTGCTAACTATCCCTATGAGTAGTTAGTGCCTTTCATAGTTCGAATCTTTTATTTAGCTGGCAGTAGTGGCGCTCGCTGTATTGCAGTAGCTTGAGCAGCGAAGATTTTTGTGAGGTAAGTGATTTGTGAAAGAGATAGTTTAATGTTAGTCAGGGCCATTCTCTTGTAGAGAATTTTGAAAGTCAGATTGCGTTGCGCTAACAAAATATTGTGTGTTGAAAGTCAGATTGCGTTGCGCTAAAAAATATTGTGTGTCAGTTTAAGCACAGTCATGTAAAATTGTTAAAAGGGGTAGTTTCAAGTGATTTGCGAAGATGGAAAAAATCGAGATTCGAGCAGTGATTAAGTACTTCGTAAAGAAAGGTATGAAACCAAAGGACATTCATACCGATTTCCAGAATACACTGGAGGACTCTGCTCTTTCATATTCAACTGTTGCCGAGTGGACAAATGAATTTAAATTTGGTAGGGAGAGCTTAGATGATGATCCGCGCCGTGGTCGGCCGAGATGTGTCACTACTCCAGAAATGTGCACAAAATGGTCACACTGAAAGTACTTGAAATTGCTCACGCTTGCCAGAAGTCATCTGAAAGGGTATATCACATTTTAACCGAAGAATTAGAAATGAAAAAATTATTTGCTAGATGGATGCCGCGACTCTTGGTGCTGGATCAAAAACATGTGCCGTCGCCATGGCAAAATTACACGAACAAAGGTACGAATAGTTCCCACGCCCGTCTTATTCACCTGATATGGCTTAGTCAGACTTCCATTTCTTCCCAAAACTGAAAATGTTTCTTGGTGCACGAAGATTCACTTCAAACGAAGAACTGATAGCTGGAGTTGACAACTATGTTGCAGGCCTGGTTCAAAATGGTTCAAATGGCTCTGAGCACTATGGGATTTAACATCTGTGGTCATCAGTCCCCTAGAACTTAGAACTGCTTAAACCTAACTAAGCTAAGGACATCACACACATCCATGCCCGAGGCAGAATTCGAACCTGCGACCGTAGCAGTCCCGCGGTTCCGGAATGAGCTTGCAGGCCTGGGGGAAACCCATTTGCGAGATGGGATCAAGGCACTGGAACATCGTTGGACCAAATGCATTAATCTACAAGGAGACTAAATTGAAAAATAAAAATAAAAGTTTCAGTGATGTAAGCATTTTTTATCTATTCCGTTCCCAGAACTTTTCAAACCACCCTCGTACAACGACTCTATAACACTCATCCCACTCGCATTACAAACTGTGAACACTAGCAGCCAGAACCAAAACAAAGATCCACGGCTGATCAATATGACAATGATCACAATTCCACGTTGCCATAGACGTAGTTATTACTTTCTACTACATTCAGATTACACATTATTTATAGCAAATATTTCAGTGTGATCACCAACAACGCATTTTCTTACAACTTTCAATCTTGCAGTTTATAAGAACGTTCGTGTGAACACTTCATAAATACGCTGCGTTACTTCGTAACAACTTTTATCGCAGTATAAAGAAGTACAGTTACTCTAACGCTACGATCATATTATCTTCCTCCTCTTCAATCCATCTTCTGTTCTTCCAGCGATGAGTTTATTTATGGATTCCGTTGTTTCCTTACTGCAGTATTATTTTCCAGGGTATATAAATTTTATGTACTTTTTTTACGGTTTATTTCTCTTTCTTTCCTCTTTTCGATCTCAGAAAGTTATTTGCGGCGAGTATGCAGACCTTTTTCTCCTTCGATCCAAGACTTCTCACATTACACCCTTATTATTACACGATGTGACGCAGTTGTTCAGATACTGGACTTGCATCAGGGAAAGTGGCTAATTACGCTCCCTTCTGGCCATTGTGATTTACACCGTCCATCCACAAAGTTCCGAGACTGATTTTATTCCTGGCTTATAAACGACGTCAGCAAATTACCTGCGGCGGCGGCTTGAATTAACAACTGTAAACAGCAGATGTGCACTCGACCAGTCAGTTGCGAGTAGACAGTGTTAAGAAGTGGGCGAGCAGCCATAATCTGCATCACAAATCACCTTGGAGCAACCAACTAAACGTTACTAAACCAAGTGTTGAAGACTTTCTCAAGGATGTTTTCAGGAAGCGAAAAGTGTGTGAAAAGTTTGCCCCATGCGCCTCGACTCCCAAACGAAAACAACTCGTGGGCACCTGCCATGACTGATTGAAATTAAAAACACGGCCAATTCTTTTCTGGAAAACATCGTCCAGGATTATGACACTTGGTTTTATCAGTAATAACCTTCCATGGTTCAAATGGCTCTAAGCACTATGAGACTTAACCTCTGAGGTCATTCAGTCCCCTAGACTTAGAACTACTTTAACCTACTAACCTCAGGACATCACACACACCCATGCCGGAAGCAGGATTCGAACCTGCGACCGTAGTAGCAGCGCGGTTCCGGACCGAAGCGCCTAGAACCGCTCGGTCACAAAAGGCCGGCTAACCTTCCATAAAACGAGGAAGTGCAGAATGGGTCTTTGACGATTCACGAGACCGAAGAATGTACAAATGAGACGTGCGAGTTGGACAACATCCGAAATGAGGACTTTTGTGACAGGTGGACACGGTTGTATGAACGTTCTGTAAGTTGTACTCAAGTGGGAGGAGAGTATGTAGTGACCTGAAGCATTGAAACCGCCATCTTAACTTCTCTATGTTTATATTAACACAGTTTTAGCTTTGCACAAAACACTTAAGGTAAATGCTAAGATGCTTCCGTTCAATACTACACTGCCGAATACTTTACGCAGTCAAAACTTGTGCACCGTCGCTTATGATCTCCCGGTCGACTCTGATCTTTTTTCCGTCCTTTCATACTTCCTCCTACTTTCATTATACGAAGCTTCGAAAGATCCTTCCGTTTTTTCAAGCTGTTGGGCATCTTTCACCTTGATTACCTTTCGTAACCTCTTGTTGTTAAACTTTTTCCGGAAGAGATCACGACACATCTTAGAAAGAACATTATCTGATCAAAAGCATTGCTACACCTATTAGTGTACATCAACATGGGTAAGCCCACCCTTCGCGCTCATGGTGCCTTAAATTCTGTTGCTGATACTTTCAGTGAGGGATATGAATGTCTGTGGAGAAATAGCAGTTGATTCTTTTGCATGAGCAGAAATCGGAGAAGCTAGTGATATAGTACAACGGGGTCTGGAGTAATCGACATCCTAACCGACCACAGAGGGGTTCCTTTGGGGAACTCGGGGCACGTCAGGTCATTTCAGTTTCTTTTTTCTCTCTACAACCCATTACCTCACAAATACTGCTTTATGGAAAAGTGCCAAACCACGCAGATACAAGCATCGTCTCCGAACTGTTCCTCTGCTGTACGCAGCACGCAATATTTTAAAGTGTTCAAAAAGGGCGAAGGAGAAGCAGAGTTCTTGTTTTTCGAAATAAATACATCGAATCAGAAACTGCTAATTGGAGTAATCTATAAACCTCCAAACGTCGGTGCTATGTCCTCCTTTCAGTCTGCCCTGTCCTCGCTCGTGACACTGTATGAACACATAATCATTATGGGCAACACAAACATCGACTTACAGTTAAAATCTCCCTCTGCAGAAAAACTAAGGAGACTGTTCCACTCCAATGATATGAGTTTAACACCGCTGGACCCAACTCATCACACGCCACACAGCCATACACTCATAGATATAATAGCAACAAAGCGACCAGATAAAATAATTCGCGCCAATCAGACATCCGCTCCAGGACTCTCTGCTCATGACGTGATATTCTTAAATTACTCAGTACATACTACCAAAGAAAAATCTCACCTGGTAACCTACAGAAACCAAAAAAATGTTAACCATGACGCTCTTCAAAAGGATTGCTCAGACATCCCTTGGCATGATATAAGCAATGAAGAGACTTTAGACGGAAAAATTCGGGAATTATGTCGCAAAATTATTGCACTGCATGATAAACATGCACCTCAACGCACTGTCAAGGTAAAGAGAGCTCCCGCTCCGTGGCTCACCACTGCATTACGCCAGTTAATGAATAAACGTGATGCTGCACATAGGGCCTTCAAGCGTAACCCAACTCCCGAGGCGTACGAAGCTTATAGGAAACTCCGAAATAGAACCAAGCAAAGCGTGAGGAATGCCAAAATCAGACATGCCCGCTCTGTCGTATGCGGCATATCAAAACCCGCTGCACTGTGGAAAAAGCTGCGCAGTTTCGGTATAGGGAAGCGAAGATCTGACACTGTTTATCAAGCGTCTGCAGAAAAACGATTTCTTCTCAACAGCTGTAAACTGCCACGCAGCGACAAATTACCAGCCCCAAGATATCAATCTCTCGAGAGACAAGTTTTTCTTAAAACATGTCACTACCGGCACAGTACACAAGGCAATTATGAGAATCTCTTCCGAGGCAGTAGGAAATGATGGAGTGAGCATTGGCATGATTAAGAACGTCGTAAACACTATTACTCCAGTTATCACAGACATCTTCAACCTGTCTCTTGTCAGTAGTATATATCCTACTGAGTGGAAGCAAAGTTTAATTCAACCTATACCCAAGACTGACAACCCTAAGTCGCCAGGTGACTACAGGCCGATCAGCATACTTCCTGCAATATCTAAAGCCCTAGAATACATCGTCCATGAACAGCTGACGGATTACCTCAAAACTCATAACATCCACGACAAATATCAGTCAGGCTTTCGAAAGCACCATAGTACAGCAACTGCATTAATCAAAGTAACTGATGACATTAAACATGCTATGGACAGACGTGAAGCTACCATCCTAACACTGCTTGACTTTAGCAAGGCTTTTGATACAGTTGACTTTGATATATTACTAATTAAAATGAAGCAGCTGAATTTCTCAAACAGCGCAATACACTGGTTCGACAGCTACCTCAAAAACAGAAGTCAACAAGTCATTTGTGGGTCGGAAAAGTCATCATGGAAAAACGTGCGCTCTGGAGTTCCCCAAGGCTCCGTCCTTGGTCCATTACTCTTCTCACTGTACATTAATGATATTTCTTCAGTGATTCACTCCTGCAACTACCATCTATATGCCGACGACATCCAACTGTACATAAGTGCAAGCCCCAAGAACATTGCTGACGCAGTAGCGATTATGAACGCAGATCTTTGCTCTGTTTCTCGATGGGCACAGAACCTAGGTCTGAAACTAAACCCCAAGAAATCCCAGGTCATACTTATATCTCATCCAAAGTTAATCAGTCGGTACTTTCGCGAAACAGTCCCTCAAATACTCCTCAATGGTACCCAACTGCCATACCAAAAAACAGTAAAAGACCTTGGAATAATCTTGGATGAACACCTAAACTGGCAAGAACAAACAGTCACAGCTTGCCGGAAATCGCTCTCCTCCCTACATGCAATTCAAAAATTTAGAAAAATATTTCCAACCCATGTTAAACAAAAATTAGTCCAAACACTAGTCTTGCCTAATCTTTACTACTGTGATGTAGTTCAACACGGCACAAATAGTGAAAATTCGAGATGCCTCGAGCTAGTGATGAATTCTTGCGTTAGATACGTATGCAATATACGGTTGTATGGTCATATCAGTCCTTCATACTCCCAGCTAGGTTGGATACGCCCACATAAGGCACGCGATCTCCACACGATGTGCTTACTTCATCGATTTCTTAGCCACTGGTGCCCCCAATACTTATCTTCTCACATTAAACACCTCTCATCATTCCACAACCGCAATACCAGATCGGATACGTCTAGCATCTTGGCTGTACCTTTACATAACACAAAATCTTTCTCCGTGTCATTCTCCATCTCAGCCATACGACTATGGAACGCGCTCCCCTGTGATCTGCGTCTTATCCAAAACCACTCAGCATTCAAGAGGGAACTCAAGACTTACATATTAGGGACGGTATAGCCACCATTGTTGTGCCCCTCTCATCTCTTTCTTTCTCCTCTCCATCATAGCTTCGAATTTTACCATTCTATTTCTCTTCCTCTAACCTATCTACCTCTTCTATATCTCTTTCACCCCATTCCATCGTCTTATGTCTCTGCTTGATGAGAATAACTCACAAGCTGCAAGAATATAACGAGAAAATTCCCAACTAGCAATAGGACTGACATTCATAAAAGAAAAATATGTTTACTTTCATATACATAGTCATTATTATTATTATTATTATTCTTGATTGTTATAATTATTTTTGATTGTTATAATTATCATTGTACTACTTTTATAATCTCTATTTTTTTCTTTAACATTAATACTGTATAACATGTTATATGTCCTTAATGTTCTGTAGAAACTGAAATTTGTTGAATCTGAGTATGCCTGGTTAGGTGTAAGAGAGGGCCTGAAGGCCCTAATCTTGCCAGGTAAAATAAATGCATAAATAAAATAAATAAATAAAAATGTTCAACTGTGTGTGAAATCTTATGGGACTTAACTGCTAAAGTCATCAGTCCCTAAGCTTATACACTACTTAACCTAAATTATCCTAAGGACAAACACACACACCTATGCCCGAGGGAGGACTCGAACCTGCGCGCCGGTTCTAGGCGCTTCAGTCTGGAACCGCGCGACTGCTACGGTCGCAGGTTCGAATCCTGCCTCGGGCATGGATGTGTGTGGTGTCCTTAGGTTAGTTAGCTTTAAGTAGTTCTAAATTCTAGGGGACTGATGACCTCAGGTGTTAAGTCCCATAGTGCTCAGAGCCATTTGAACCATTTTGTCACAACTATTGAGGAACCAGACACCGTGCAAAGCTAAACCTGTAATTCACGCTCATATCTTACACAGGACGGCATGCTTTCTGATACCGTAAATGCACTGTATTGTAAACGACTGATGTAGATGCTCTGTGATTCATACTTATATGCTTCAACACCAGTGGGACAAATTAGTGAGATAAATGAAGTTACCATACTTACGTTGTCTTGGGCAGCAAATGGCCAACATGCAATCCACTCGTGCAGTGGGAGTATTGATGAGACTGAATGTCACGTTGTCACTCGTCAAGAAGAACATCTGCACGTCTGGGAGGTCACGGGAGATGTTGGTTTCAGTAACAACTCGACTTTCCTGACATAATTTAAGACCCATTGATACCCCAACTTGTAGCATGTCATCACCAAACAACAAAACTAATCGTCGAAGGATTTCTTCCTTTTCCTTCGAGGCATCAAAGAAGCATTTGTGCTGTACGAATGCAAGATATCGCGACGATATATACTGATAAAATTTTCTCGTGTATTCGACGAAATATCTTTTCTTAAATGAACTTCTTGGATAACATCATAACACAAGCGATCGAGACAAAAAGTTCTGAAAACAATCTCAATAATGGCGGTGGTTTGCAGTTAAGCACAGTTTGGGATCCGGTCATCGAGAGGATGAAGCAGCAGCGGTTATTTTGAAATGAAAGCATTACCTTGTATGGCACTAGACTGGGCACCAGTGACAAGCCACAGGCAGTAGCACCGCTATACAGGGGTAAGGGCAGCAGCAGCAAACCACACGACCGTTCGGTCACCACTTGACAAAGACCGAGGAGCAGTCGGTCGTAAGCTCATGTATATTAAACCACTTGACACGGCTAGAAACCCAACAGAATTTTATGAGTATTCATGCTGTCACCGAGGTCAGTATGTATACTGAAACTGATTGATGTCCAGTTCATCACCTGACCTCTTAGCCACAAACAATCCAGAGCTAATAGAGAGCATCATGACTGATACAGGGATTAGTGATCACAAGGTCGTTGTAGCTAGGCTCAATACCGTTTCTTCCAAATCCACCAGAAACAAACCCAAAATAATTTTATTTCAGAAAGCGGATAAAGTGTCACTAGAAGCCTTCCTAAGAGACAATCTCCATTCCTTCCGAACTGACTATGCAAATGTAGACGAGATGTGGCTCAAATTCAAAGATATAGTAGCAACAGCAATTGAGAGGTTCATACCTCATAAATTGGTAAGAGATGGAACTGATCCCCCATGGTACACAAAACAGGTCCGAACGCTGTTGCAGAGGCAACGGAAAAAGCATGCGAAGTTCAGAAGAACGCGAAATCCCGAAGACTGGCTAAAATTTACAGTCGCGCGAAATTTGGCACGGACTTCAATGCGAGATGCCTTTAATAGGTTCCACAACGAAACATTGTCTCGAAATTTGGTAGAAAATCCGAAGAAATTCTGGTCGTATGTAAAGTACACAAGCGGCTAGACGCAGTCAATACCTTCGCTGTGCAGTGCCGATGGTACTGTTACCGACGACTGTGCCGCTAAAGCGGAGTTATTGAACGCAGTTTTCCGAAATTCCTTCATCAGGGAAGACGAATGGAATATTCCAGAATTTGAAACACGAACAGCTGCTAGCATGAGTTTCTTAGAAGTAGATACCTTAGGGGTAGCGAAGCAACTCAACTCGCTTGATACGGGCAAGTCTTCAGGTCCAGAGTGTATACCGATTAGGTTCCTTTCAGATTACGCTGATACAATAGCTCCCTACTTAGCACTCATACACAACCGCTCGCTCACCGATAGATCTGTACCTACAGATTGGAAAATTGCGCAGGTCGCACCAGTGTTTAAGAAGGGTAGTAGGAGTAATCCATCGAACTACAGACCTATATCATTGACGTCGGTTTGCAGTAGGGTTTTGGAGCATATACTGTATTCAAACATTATGAATCACCTCGAAGGGAACGATCTATTGATACGTAATTCCTGTCAGGGAGGTCGCAGTTCGTAGTAATAGACGGCAAATCATCGAGTAAAACTGAAGTAATATCAGGTGTTCCCCAGGGAAGCGTCCTGGGACCTCTGCTGTTCCTGATCTATATAAATAGACCTGGGTGACAATCTGAGCAGTTCTCTTAGGTTGTTCGCAGATGATGCTGTAATTTACCGTCTAGTAAGGTCATCCGAAGACCAGTATCAGTTGCAAAGCGATTTAGAACAGATTGCTGTATGGTGTGGCAGGTGGCAGTTGACGCTAAATAACGAAAAGTGTAAGGTGATCCACATGAGTTCCAAAAGAAATCCGTTGGAATTCGATTACTCGATAAATAGTACAATTCTCAAGGCTGTCAATTCAACTAAGTACCTGGGTGTTAAAATTACGAACAACTTCAGTTGGAAAAACCACATAGATAATATTGTGGGGAAGGCGAGCCAAAGGTTGCGTTTCATTGACAGGACACTTAGAAGATGCAACAAGTCCACTAAAGAGACAGCTTACACTACACTCGTTCGTCCTCTGTTAGAATATTGCTGCGCGGTGTGGGATCCTTACCAGGTGGGATTGACGGAGGACATCGAAAGGGTGCAAAAAAGGGCAGCTCGTTTTGTATTATCACGTAATAGGGGACAGAGTGTGGCAGATATGGTGCGCGAGATGGGATGGAAGTCATTAAAGCAAAAACGTTTTTCGTCGCGGCGAGATCTACACTCCTGGAAATTGAAATAAGAACACCGTGAATTCATTGTCCCAGGAAGGGGAAACTTTATTGACTCATTCCTGGGGTCAGATACATCACATGATCACACTGACAGAACCACAGGCACATAGACACAGGCAACAGAGCATGCACAATGTCGGCACTAGTACAGTGTATATCCACCTTTCGCAGCAATGCAGGCTGCTATTCTCCCATGGAGACGATCGTAGAGATGCTCGATGTAGTCCTGTGGAACGGCTTGCCATGCCATTTCCACCTGGCGCCTCAGTTGGACCAGCGTTCGTGCTGGACGTGCAGACCGCGTGAGACGACGCTTCATCCAGTCCCAAACATGCTCAATGGGGGACAGATCCGGAGATCTTGCTGGCCAGGGTAGTTGACTTACACCTTCTAGAGCACGTTGGGTGGCACGGGATACATGCGGACGTGCATTGTCCTGTTGGAACAGCAAGTTCCCTTGCCGGTCTAGGAATGGTAGAACGATGGGTTCGATGACAGTTTGGATGTACCGTGCACTATTCAGTGTCCCCTTGACGATCACCAGTGGTGTACGGCCAGTGTAGGAGATCGCTCCCCACACCATGATGCCGGGTGTTGGCCCTGTGTGCCTCGGTCGTATGCAGTCCTGATTGTGGCGCTCACCTGCACGGCGCCAAACACGCATACGACCATCATTGGCACCAAGGCAGAAGCGACTCTCATCGCTGAAGACGACACGTCTCCATTCGTCCCTCCATTCACGCCTGTCGCGACACCACTGGAGGCGGGCTGCACGATGTTGGGGAGTGAGCGGAAGACGGCCTAACGGTGTGCGGGACCGTAGCCCAGCTTCATGGAGACGGTTGCGAATGGTCCTCGCCGATACCCCAGGAGCAACAGTGTCCCTAATTTGCTGGGAAGTGGCGGTGCGGTCCCCTACGGCACTGCGTAGGATCCTACGGTCTTGGCGTGCATCCGTGCGTCGCTGCGGTCCGGTCCCAGGTCGACGGGCACGTGCACCTTCCGCCGACCACTGGCGACAACATCGATGTACTGTGGAGACCTCACGCCCCACGTGTTGAGCAATTCGGCGGTACGTCCACCCGGCCTCCCGCATGCCCACTATACGCCCTCGCTCAAAGTCCGTCAACTGCACATACGGTTCACGTCCACGCTGTCGCGGCATGCTACCAGTGTTAAAGACTGCGATGGAGCTCCGTATGCCACGGCAAACTGGCTGACACTGACGGCGGCGGTGCACAAATGCTGCGCAGCTAGCGCCATTCGACGGCCAACACCGCGGTTCCTGGTGTGTCCGCTGTGTCGTGCGTGTGATCATTGCTTGTACAGCCCTCTCGCAGTGTCCGGAGCAAGTATGGTGGGCCTGACACACCGGTGTCAATGTGTTCTTTTTTCCATTTCCAGGAGTGTATTTACGAAATTTCAGTCACCAACTTTCTCTTCCGAATGCGAAAATATTTTGTTGAGCCCAACCTACATAGGTAGGAATGATCATCAAAATAAAATAAGAGAAATCAGAGCTCGAACAGAAAGTTTAGGTGTTCGTTTTTCCCGCGCGTTGTTCGGGGGTGGAATGGTAGAGAGATAGTATGATTGTGGTTCGATGAACCCTCTGCCAAGCACTTAAATGTGAATTGCAGAGTAATCATGTAGATGTAGATGTAGATGTAGATGTAGATCAGTCTGCCTCAACAATATTATAGGTGAGTGCAGTAGGGGTGGGGAAGAAATCATGTAACTGTTATAAATCACGAATGACTGACAAGTCACACTTTTTGTAATAACAAATTATCAGTATCAGGCTGTGGTTTCAGTCGCAACTAGACTGTGCGCCATCTTTTTTACGGGATTCATACAACCATGGAAATCACGCGTTATTTCGATAGTTCTGAAGAACAGTTTAAGTCACAAGTAAGAACGAAGTGTAGCATTACAACATCCAATCCCTTGTTCTTCCTGTTGACGCTCGTCCTTATTTCCTTACACACTGAAGCGCCTAAGAGACTGGTACAGGCTGCGGTCGGCAGCGCCTACATAAGATGATAAGTGTGCGGCGCAGTTGGTAGATCGGTTACTGCTGCTACAATGGCAGGTTATCAAGATTTAAGTGAGTTTGAACGTGGTGTTATAGTCGGCGCACGAGCGATGGAACACAGCATCTCCGAGGTAGCGATGAAATGGGGACTTTCCCTTACCAACATTTCACTAGTGTGTATAAATCTCTGACGTCGCCCAGATGAGATCTCCCAGGGAATGGTACGGAAACATTCTCCAAACGCTCTCTCCTCTGGCCTGGACCCTTCCAACGATTGTAGTACGTTTCACGCCAACGTCCATCTGTCCGATGGAGTATAAAACATGATTCATCTTGAAAGGTCACCTGTTGCCAATCCGTAGACGTCCTTCTGCGGTACTGGTGTGCAAATTCGAGCCTTCGTCGCCGACGAACAACAGAACCAGAGACGCCTGCTGCAGAGGCCCTCACGCAGCAACGTTCGCTGAGCGGTCGTTGAGGAGACAGTGTCGGTAGCCCTACTCAACAGCTGCACGTCTATTCGCCCGTACACACCTACGCAGCCGTCATTTACTACTGTCATCTACGGCACCACAGTCGCCTCGTTGTCAGTTTTGGAGAGCTTCATCTTACCATGCACGGTATACTTTAACTACGGTGGCACGCAAGCAATTTACAGACTTAACTGTTTTGTAAATGCTTCCAATCTTGGTCCGAAAGCCAATAGCAGTGCTCTTTTGGACGTCAGATAAATCACTCCGTTTCCGCATTACAACGACTGCACTGTTTTCCGTGTGCCCCCGACACGTTTTGTATACCCTCACTTCCATTGCTGCCACATGCTGTCTGCGAGTGGTTATTGCATGTTGACCTCGAACGTAGGCGCTGGTCACATTAATGTGACTGAACCAAGTTTCACCCCTTATAAATCACTGAGGACTTCAATGATACACTATTGGAATACATAGAATGCACATTCGTGTTATCGTTTATGGCTCTTTTAAGCTACCAGTTCTTCAAGTGTTGTCTTGAATCTTGACCACTCACTCTCCTAGATGTGCATGTATACGTAGGGTAGCCACAAATAAGAGTGGGGACTGTGTTTGGAAGATCACGAGGATTAGTAAATTTTTCTATTGTTGCTAATTACTAGCACTGGAATTCAGTATAAAGCTGTTAATATTTCCAGCAATGAAAGCCATTAAGTGGGGGAGGTCTTTACACCTGCAATAAGCAGTCTAACTTAAGCTCACTCATAAACTTAGATACCGAGCTTTCTGCAGACGAAGACAGTTTAAAGGAGTGGTACCTTCTATAGCTCTGCATCAATGATATTTTGAATTACCTCTATATCGAGTGACTGCAAATGTAGTTCAGACACCCGTGAACGTGACAAAGCGGTTAGAATCCGTATTCTAAACAGGAACCACTGTGTTGCAATTTATGTTATTATTCTCCACAATACATACTTCCACACTTGTTGCATGACCACAAAATTTAAAGCCCAAGAAAGAACAAATATAAACCATACTTACTACTCACTGCTTTTTGGGATGAAATTTTCACTGTGCACAAACGTGCCCACTTCTAATGCAACTCTTGTTAATTATGTAGCAAGTGAGGAAGAATAGTTGCAGATATTGATAATATCATCTCACGTAACTTTTTATCAGTTGGGTTACTGAAAAAGTAATCGCTTTTACAGGCGAGAACGTGTCACTTCCCTTGCATTGACCCAGTTCACCTGGCTAGATATACCAGAAAGTAGATATAGTTGTCACTGCCTCTTAATTGTTACATTTGACTAATTACAGTGTAATGGCTACGGAGATACATAACAGCGGGGATGTTTTAACGCCGGTGGAGTGCGGAGGGATACAGCTTGTGAATTCTTAAAATTTGATTTAAGCCTGTGACAAATTACAACTAAAAATAGCAGTTACCGAAAAGTAATATTAACAGAAATCGCTGTTATCAGAAAATAACAGTTTAGCTCATCCCCAGAGTGCCGTATGGTGCACTCATCAGACAGCGGTATGAAAGAGCTTGCAGCTATTTCCACTGTCTCGCGGGCACCATCAGTGTAAGATTCCAGGAGCCATACAAACAAATACAGTAACATATACACTAAGATTTCTTAGAATTAAAACAAAAAAAAAACTTGAGACACAGCTTTCCGGAGGTTCAGTTGGCTCCAAGGCAAATGTCGGAACTATAATCCAAACGCAAAACATTCGTAACTGGGCCGGCCGCTGTGTCCGAGCGGTTCTAGGCGCTTCAGTTCGGAACCGCACTGCTGCTACGGTCGCAGTTTCGAATCCTGCCTGGGGTATGGATGTGTGTGATGTCCTTAGTTAGGTTTAAGTAGTTCTAAGTCTAGGAGACTGATGACCTCAGATGTTAAGTCCCAAAGTGCTTAGAACCATTTGAACCATTTGATTTGAATTTCCAACTGGGACACCCTCTGCCCCACTAGCAACTCTCCTGGCATTTGGACTTCCTCTACAGTGGATAAGTACTCGAACAGCTCACTCTACCTTTAGGGGTACAAAATAAAAGTTATAAAAACAAAAAATCTTGCAGTCAGTGGTGTGTCTATCGTGAATGCCATCGTTACCTTCTTTCTTCGCTCGTATATCGGCTCATTACTACATATTTGTTTACACTTGGACTGCTCTTTGGCTATTTACGCCCGACTGGTCTTAGAACTTGTGTAACGAGAAGATCTTGATATGAATGTTCCTACACCATATTCCTCTTTACCCACTAGGCTTTTCATTCTATGTGACTATCACCGCTACTCTGGAACTTCTACAATTGAGCTTTAATAAACTTGAGTACGTACAAACACGATAGTCCATGGACAAATGTGTTGTTGCCACTTTTTTCAAGACTCTCTGTAGCTGTGTTGCATTATCTCGTGTATTGCGACAGGTTATGAGCAGTAGTTATTTATCAGGATTTGGAGGAATCGGCGAATAAAAAGCAAATAAATAAAATAAAACTTTTATTACTGTAAAAACAGGCTGGTTTAGATTGCTTGCTGTTTTTTGCGAGCAGTTAGAGTACACGAGATCAAGTTGCAAATTTCAGGGTAGTATTCACAAAATTTTGTCTTTGCTCTGTTAGTACATATTGCACAACAACGTAAGTCCAGTTTCAGTTCTGCTGGACAGTTTTGTTTAAAATTGGCTGTCTTGTGCGCCTTTCGTTCAAACGAATGTATGGATGAATTTGATAACCGTGACGCTAAAAAATTCTGTGTTTCGGACGATTTATCGCAATTTAACTAAAGTTGTTGAAGGTTTGTAACGCATGGCATCAACTACATAGCCGTCAACAGTTAAGTAATAGGTGGCTGAATTTAAACCAGCAGTACTTCTCTGTTAGAAACACACTTTTACTCCCACTTACTTACATACGCAAAGAATTTTGTAACTGGAACACATTTTGCACTACTTAGGTGGTTTTGGCCTCTGTAGAGATTTATTTTGAAGATTTTTCGGAATAATGTTTCAGGGCTGGAACTACACACTGGATAAACGTCAGACGAGCAGTACTGACATAAAAATTGCATTTCAGAAGTAAATGCAATTTCCGTAAAAGAAACAGAGAAATTTTCAACTTGGTCTTGTAACGTCAGACCAACTAATGATTTAGACGTGTATTTTACCTTTTATTATTTATATTTATTCCTCTGTGACTAACACGTCCTCCGGTTTAAAAGCACATTTGACTTTTGTGAGGCCTCCAGTATCTTACTAAACAGTCTTTTAACGAATGTACATCCGTGCGCAAAAGTATCCGAACGACCTGAATTGCATTTCGCCTGATTCGCATGCAACCCACATAACGCAGCTGTCTAGCAGGTCCTCTAATCGCTCCTTGGTACAGTCGTTTGACTATTGAAAATGGCTCCAACAAGTCACCACTAGAAAACTCGGCTCTGTATCGCAATAATTCAAGATGTAAAGTAATACCACGATACTACAAATATCAGGGAACACCTTATCACACATAAGACTGTCCTTAAGGCTTGTAAGCTCACATTTATTGCAATAAATGACGTACCTGAAATGTTACCACTCCCATTATTACGTCAGATAGCTAATGCACGTAGTAAGTTCGTCGTATTCATGATTTCCTCTTCAAAGTAACACACCGTACTTGTTGTTTAGCACAAAATGGTATTACAAATTTAAGTTATTCACAAGCAACTAGTTGAGAATATGTATGAACTTCAAATGACACGAAGAAACGTCTCGTTCTGCATTTGGATTAAAACCCAGGTCATGCAGACTAAGATTTGGTTCAAAATGGCTCTGAGCACTATGGGACTCAACTGCTGAGGTCATTAGTCCCCTAGAACTAGTTAAACCTAACTAACCTAAGGACATCACAAACATCCATGCCCGAGGCAGGATTCGAACATGCGACCGTAGCGGTCCTGCGGTTCCAGACTGCAGCGCCTTTAACCGCACGGGCACTTCGGCCGGCGACTAAGATTTCGTGACTGCCGGAAACTAACAGTCATTCCTGACTACGCATACAGAGAGTTATATACCTCGATTTCTGACAGTATCAGTAACCAAATAGCAACTTTAAATTACATAACGTAAACATTTTTAACGGACGCGAATTTCTACCCAGCATCTATTGTCCCTGTTAACGAACTACGAGAGATCTTAAATATTGCTTCTTCACAAGTAACTTATTTGAAATGCCGTGATGTAAAGCTTTGTGTTGGACAGGGATTCGAACCCAGAACCTAATCGGATTGTTATCGAAGCACAATCAACTGTGACTTATCGTATTTTCTCGGCAGTAGCAAGATGTTTTAACTGAAATAACGAGAGGAAACATTAATTTTTTCCTTCCCAGGACTCCAACCCGGAACCTATCGCTGTTATATATTAGAGAAAACGAACGTTAAATATGGGTTTGTTACATCAGCAGCGACATGTGAGCATGTTTGAACTAGAAATAATATGACGAAGAGTTCCATGCTGAATGGGAATCGAACCCCACACATACCGTTGTTGACTACACACAAAGAGACTTCAGCTACAGAATTTTTCTCCACCAGCAGCTCGGAATAACATCCTTGAACTTAGAGTGATCTCTCAAATAGTTCTGTGTCTCACTGGGAGTCAAAACCGTCAGATATCGTTAGTGTTGACAACGAATGAAAATGCATTAAAAATCAAAATTATTATCCATCAGCAGATAGGTGTTCTCATGCTAGAGCTTGATAATACACAATGAAAACTTTAGTGCCGGGCCAGCATTCGAACCCATTCACGCGCAATATGTGTAGATGTTGAGGAATCTGCTGTTTTGAACAAACAACAAATTGTAGTCGAGCTGTATTGTCACGAAGGGATCAAATTCCGCGTTAAGGGCGGTCTGAGTTGCATTCTAAGTTCAGAACCAATTTTATCGACATACAGAAGCTCAAATAAAAGATGGAATAAGGGTCCTGTGACCCTACATAGCGTTTGTTTCGTCACTATAAATAAATAACTAGTTTACGAAAGGTTACTGGTGACAGAGTTCCCACATTTCGCCACTCCTGACTTTATTGTGGTGCAACCTAACGACTACTTGGTAGAGAAGGAATCTCATGTTTAATGTGAATTTAGGACCGCAATGCCATTATACTTTCTTCACCTGGCGTAACCAGAAGAGAATCGAATCTGTCTCTCCCTATTAAAAATCATGGGCAGAAATTGGAATCGAACCCAGGCCATCATCATAGGAACCCATCATCAATCCAACAGACACCAAACCAGCTTCTGTAGAACTCCTTTTTCTTTCATAACACTGTTGCGGCACACTCAATGAGACTTGTGACACACAGGCTCCCTGTAGTGGTTTGCAGCATGTTCAGTACATTCATTTTCTTGGTTGAGCGAATCGCCATGAACTAGCTGCCTCGGCTACCCAGTGCATACATTCGACTCTATTTTGTAATCACCGAAATAAAATCATGTAACTGCCAGTTACACAGAACTGCCGACAGTGCAGGATGCAGAAATTTAAAGAGGAAGTTTTCCTTTCCATTTGAGCTGCTCTATTGCGCTATCTGTTTGTTGAAAACGTCGTGCAGTGCAAAAGAAAAGCTGTAACTGTCTGTCTCTCAGAAGTCTAGATCCGGCCATATGCATTATCTCACAGCACTGTGGAATGCGAAAGATCTGGAAGAACTATTGTTGACTTCTGGAGGTGCTATAGGTATATGACAGCTAGTAGCGTCACGGTAAGTGTCACGCACCGTAGATAAGATGTCGCGAGTTCCATTTCATTCGCTCCTAAGTTTTTTTACAACGGAGTTCTGCTGTCTGCTGAAGTTACCAATTTAATGGATCTTTGAAAATAATTTCCTTCACTTCTCAACACAAAATAGCCGCATGTGGAAAAAGGGCTAACTTCTGCGACATTTTGTTCTTTTCAGGTTTAATAGACGGCCAGGCAGCAGATGCATCTCGAAGCTTTTGTATTATGTATGGGGAGAGCGCATCGTGCCAAAATAGTCAGAAAAGTATTTTGTTTTGATAAAACTGAGTATCTGTACACAAGCGTGTCTCTATCGGCACGAATTAGTAAAATACTACTCACTTAGATTTCGATTGGGTCTGTGTTTAATTGGTATGCTGTGTCATACTCAACAGGTATGCAAATGTGGCATTTCATAAATAAAGTTATGTATTCCTAGAGACCCAAAATTTGCTTATCAGGAGCTAACCTGTTGTGCAGCATTGTAAGTTTTCGCCATTGCACTATGAGCTGAAAGTATTTTCTTGCGATTTCCTTATTGATGTTTGATCTGACTGCTTGTAGCTCTTTCACAGAAGGGATAAAAACGTTACATTCAGAGAGACTGGAACCGCGAACCATAACAGACGCTTTTTCAGAGGTCAGCACGTCACCACAGAGCTAGCGAAGAAGTATGTGTTGCCAATTTCTTTTACGAGGCCAATAGTATGTAAACTCGTAAACCGCTATGTAAAGGACGAGTTTAGTTGCGATTTACACATGCAACGACTTTCCTGGGCTGAAAAGCGTAAATTTACAATCTTTTGTTACACCTAACGCGATAATAACTCAGATTACTCAATGGAAATGACAGGAAAAATCAAGTGAACTTTGAGGCTTAATTCCGTGCACACCAGGAAGTAACTCGTCGGTCACAGAGTTGCCAAATATACCTTGCCTTGTTGCCAAATCTCAGTTACAGTACTAGCAGGAAGAAGACGAACCGATGTTATCCTACAGCGGGCTGGGAAGTGACCACAGCTGGCCTTTCAAAGACGCGGCTGCGACGGCCTGGAATACGTAATGCGTCTGATTCGTATTTATGTAACCAGGTTCAGGGACTGGAGCGTAGTTACCAATAATACTCAGAACTGACTGCAAACTAAGCATCATAAATCAGTAACTCTCATAGTTGTTTTTATATTTCTTTCGTAACTGTACTCAAACCTAAGAAACTCATTCACGGACGTTTTCGTGTCTCGCTGATAGTCGAGCACACCAAACAAAGAAAAATAGAAAAAGAATGTGTGTGTGTGTGTGTGTGTGAGAGAGAGAGAGAGAGAGAGAGAGAGAGAGAGAGAGTGAGAAGACGGAGAGAGAGAGAGAGAGAGAGAGAGAGAGAGAGAGAAATAAAGATAAAGAAGAATGAGAGAGAGGTTAATAAACTGTTGTAAAGAAATTGAATACCGGTATGGAAAAAAATCTTTCATTAAAATAACGCATTCCACATTATTACGAAGTGTCGTATTCTTGATCTATGGAACAAGTATTAATCCAATTTAATCTAATCAATCATAGTGCTGAATAGCCGTGAAGAGTCATGAATTACCGAAATTTTAGCCAATATCAGTAACCAAATATAAACTTGAAAATAAAAGACGACAGTTTTTGTAATAAATCGGGACTCCTATCAAGACCCTTTCATCCCTGTTAACTAACCACGAAAGAGGTCTGATATACCTCCATTCAGAAGTAACAATGTATGTATGCATTTAAAGATGAAGTGCATGATGTGAAGTTCTGTGACGGAGTCACGAACCCAACACGTAATCGAATTGTTAACTAAGTAAAATCAAATGTTACGTATCGGTTTTTCTCACCAGCTGCTAGGTGTTTGAATCTAAAATAAGGATACAAATTTTTGTGCCTGAGCGACAATCGGACCGCACTCCTATCGTTCTTTATCGTCCACGAATGTAGCTTAAGTATCAATTGCTTACTCACCAACAGTAAGATGTGTGCGCGTTTGACCAGAAATTGTTGGCAACACATGAACAGACATTAAAAATACACGTTAATTTTCACTAGCAAGTCGGTGTGCACGTGATAGGGCTTGAAATGGAATTATGAATATTTTTTGACTATCCACGAAAGATGTCTGATATTTCTCCATTCAGAAGTAACAAAGTGTGTATGCATTTAAAGATGAAGTGCATGATGTGAAGTTCTGTGACGGAGTTCGAACTCAACACGTAATCGGATTGTTAACTAAGTAAAATCAGATGTTACGGATCGGTTTTTCTTACCAGCTGCTAGGTGTTTACAGACATGTATACAATACAATGATGGCTTGCAGAAAATAAAGGCGAAACGCGTATGACACTAAAATTGTGTTTTATTGAGTTGCTGTCAGACGGTCCATAAGTAAAAATTATCAATATATCGTAATACAACTTACTGTGTCGAGCTACCAAGAGAATTTGATGTGCAAAAGTTTACTCCTGATTTCGTTACAGAATTTTTCTGGAAATTCGCAGCCCCGTAAAATAAATCAGAAAAAAAAGCCTGCACACGCTGGTCCCTACCACAGTTAGAACTGACGACTTATTGAGCCGTTGTGGCACGAGACATGGGCGGTACCAAGGGGCTACGGAAACACTGCTAACACCACGCCACCCTAATCATGGTGTTGGTCGCTCAGCCTCATAGTGCATCGTGAAAGATAATAAAGTTGTCACTTATGTGAAGAACAGCATTTCTTTAGCGAAAAAATTGAATTTTCTGACTCAGTGTCTTAGATTACATGAGGATTATATAGCACGAGTCATTCAGATGGATAGGTGAGTCAATTCAGTACCATACGCGGAAGTGATTGCACTATCACAGTGTTGCCAAATGTTTGTGACGATGTTGCCAGTTCTCAGCTGTGCTAGGAACAGCTCTGTAGCGTTATAATATAGGAGGATATAGAGAGGAGGCGCGGGGTTTGGTTAATCTGCAGCGTTTTCTCCTACCAGTTGCGTCAAACATTCAGGTGTGCAATCTTCCATCACGATTACAGTTTCCCACAAAATATATACGAATAAAACACTTACCTTGTTACTTTGTGACACAAGATTATTTCAGCACAATAAAAAGTCTTTGCAAATCAACTTTGCCCACCTTTCACGAAAAGTAAGATAACAAAGACTTTGCACCTCGAAATCGATTGCATCTATGTGCAGTCTTGTGATCATACAAGTAGAATTTCATGAATTGCACGAGAGTGTAGAAAAACGTTGATGCAAACGGAAGCTGTAAGAAACACAGTTTACTAATTATTTTGTACCACGTAATAATCAATTCATTTGAAAATTCAGAAGAGAATAAACTAAAAATTATGCCCATTAAGACAGAAACTAAAGTGCGGATTCGGGCACTGAGCAGATCTGTACTTTTTCATCTTCAGATATATACAAATAATATATACTAACCAGCGCATTCATTGCTTTCGTAATGTTTCCCTCTTGTTTAGTTTTCTAGTGATGAACTGGATCCACACCCATGAATCTGATTGTTTCTTTGTATCCATGCATCTACTATCTTTGTGTGTTATTGTTCGGTCTTCAAAAAGCATAATTTGATGCCTGCTCCCACGAGGTATTAAAACGAATTGTAATCGAAATACAGTGAGACGCCAATTTGTCTGTCGTCATGGTGTTAAGTCGACAGAAATAGTTGGGTGTTATTGCCTGCATCACCGGCACCTCGTTGTCGTCTTCTCTTATTGAGATTTTCATGTTACCCTGAACACAAGACGCCGAGATAAATGTGTATATTCTCCGTGACGAAACATCCCATATTCCATTCATCCTGATCCATTCGTAACGTGCATTGGCAGCAGTGAGTGATAGGAAAGCTGTTGTGAGCTGACGAATAACAATAAAAATGGCAGTAATAACGAATCAGTTATCAAGGATGTTACTGCATTACAGACGATTAACAAAATAACCAAGAAAATCTGAGTGTTTAATTGGCCCACCGCATAGGTGTTCTTACCACTTCGTTAGTGAATTCTGTTCTGGTTGTTTGCAGAGAGAAAAGAAAGAACCCTGTAGCCATACATATCGCTAGTACAACGAGATATTACCTATCAACTATCCTTGCTTTACATCACGAGACGAACATGGCGTCACCGAGCTGATATTTGAAATACATTTCTGTTTTCTCTCTCTGTCTCTCTTTTTTTATTTTTGTTTTTATTTTTTGAGGAAAGCATCGAGAAGCGCTAATAATAAGCAAGTAGGAATATAAACTGCTTACTGTTATTTTCACTGGGATACGTAATGCAAAAATACAACTTTTAAGTGTATTATTGCGTAAGTCCACTTATTGACAGTCTATTTGTGACCTTCTCGCATTCAGTTGGGTGAAACCTATCACAGAAGCAAACAAAACACAAATATTTCTTGCACCATGCGCATTACACAAACGAAATCTCGCTGCACTGACGTGTTGTCCGATATATGGCACGAAAAACATATCTGATTCATATTGATAAATACAGCTCTATCAGATACAAATTTGGATGCGTACCAAGTGTATAAAAGTATATCTTGAAATACGTAGAAAGTCACATGGAGGTATTCGACTGAAACATAGCGATGACCAAGACTGTAACTGGGGTCGACAGCATCGTCGTCTACCACCTCGACAATTCGAACGGTGACAGTGCTCGCCGGTTACTTACGTTTACTGGTATCAAAGCTACAGCATGAAAGCACAAAAATGTTAATAACCCGAAGATCATTAGAACCCATAGAAAGTAAAGCAGGCATGAATCGGAAGAGTGGTTTGAACACCACAGTGCTTTAATAGGCACGGTCTTGTTGGAGGTGGTATGCCGTTGCTTCCGTCCGACCTTTGAGTTGACTTACCTAGCCAGTTAATAGGGGAATCTACAGCTTAACGTGGCTTTCGGACCACAGTGCAACGCGGCATTTTTCACATCAACAAACACTGCCTGTCGGGAAATAAGTGTAAAATGGCACATAAAAATCATGGGCCTAACGACGGATTGAACCTGAGACGTTCGTATCCGTTCTCCCGCTCTTTATCACTTTGCCACTATGCAGGTACTACTTTGGTTTTTGCTTAGCATTAAAATTAAGGATCTCTCTTTTGTGCCTGCGTTGGCACATGCGTGTCCCTTAGGAGTCCTTACTTTTGGGATTACCCTCGTATACGTGTGTGTAAACGCCTTCCGATGCCCACTCAAGGAAGACAACGATACACAGTCTAGCTACAATATTATAAATATGCCTCAGTTTGTGGATGAACTCAGACTTAGGTTGATAATCATTTTGAATATTTAGAAGTGCTGTACCCACTGGTGTTAAACTAGTTTTCAGCCAATGATTCCCACAGCTACAGGAACACTACTTGTGATAACTCTTAGACAAAATACTTACGCAGTGCTATCAGACGAAAAGATCAACCCGACACAAACTGTGGGAAGTTTGTTTTACAACCTTCGTACCTGGATAAAGAGCTTTCCCTATTTGAGATATCTGTGAACGTTGCTGCATAAAACGATTTGAGAAGAAACTAAATTCCTTCAGCTACGCCACTGCTTAAAGAAATCGTCTTAACGGCACTAGATCGTGGTTTGTGAATCGTTTACCGGCCGTAGTCTGCCGCATTTCGCTGGTTGGAAGGCAAAAAGCTTACTGACAAATTTCACACGAGGAAAAGGGAGACGCAATGTCTCCCACTGGAAGGTCATGTTGTTTTATTTAAATGATTACAAAATCAGGTAAAACGAACTGTGAGGTGGTCAGTATAAGCACATTACTGTTGTCAGTATGATGTTGCACCGCCCAGGGCCTGTAATGATAAAGGGCCCGTTTAGGTCAGCCATATTGTATACAGAAGTGGAAGAGAGAGCACCACTGAATTCTACAGTCCGTATGCATTGCATACACACAGAAATTACTGTTACAGTGTACTAATGGAGCCCAATGAGTGAATTGCATATTTTACGATGAGAAAGAGCACTGGGAAACAGTCTCCGCTACTTTAGGTTACTTAAACTGGTGTCACTCTGAGCTAGAATTTATGGTCAGCGACTAAGTGTAAGGACAATGAGTGGATGCGGGTTTTTCAACTGTGAGATACTTTCCTACATTATAGAAGCGAATATTAAATTTGAACTAATATTCCGAAAATTTTGAACTTGGAGAGCTTAGAATGAAAATCTTTCTGTTTACTGCAAAGTTATACAATTGATTTTATAAAACATTCTCTGTCATACTCATCTTGAAACAGGTCACGTCGATCCAATCATATGGAAGAACTGACAGCGACGTATTTCGGAAGGCAGTAAGATCCCTTGGCTTTTGGTTTGGCAGTATTCGACAGCCATTTCTAGTCGCAAGTAAATGAAGACAGGCAGCGCGTTTTTGTTATCAAGTAACGTGTTCATCAAGTACTTTAGTTTTAATGTAATCTACGAGTAATTGCTGATGTTTCATATTAACATGAAAAGGATTCAGTAGACAGGGAAAGAACCTGTTCTTGGGCAACTACTTCCATAATGACAAAAAGGCATTAAATGATCTTCAAGCACATGTGTTCCAGCAGCAGTATGATAGTAATGATAGTAATAAGTACGGTAATAATTGAATTATCCGGTAACTTCACACTTCACAGTGGATTTTCTCGAACTAAGATATTTCCTGAATTAGTGAAAATTTCAAAATGGCTTCACATCAAGGCTATGATGCCTAGAAGAGTCTTTACGTAGTGCTGACGTGAGAATAGCATAATCTCCGCGTCAGAAGCTTCCTTCTACTTAACCATTTAATAGACTCGCATTTTTTCCGCCGTGACTACTTTGTAAACTAAGCACATCATCCGTTACAGCACACTCCTGGGGCTGCGAAATGTGGTCTGGTGGAACGAACTATCACAAGTGCAATGCATGGATACAAGCATTTACTTTTAAGAGGCACAACCAGATTTACTTTACCTCTGGTAACCTCAAGAGAAAGACGTTATAATCCAGAATCCGCATTAAACATCACGTTCCTCCATCCCCAACTGGACAGAGCCGGTTTGTTTTGGGAAATGACACAGGCGGAGGTCACTGTAAACAGAAATACTGTCGCCAGTAAACTTACTTACATTACAGAATTTTATTTTATTTGATGAACCGATAGCCATTTAAATTAACAGGGCTCTTATTTTACTTGTACTTGATTGAACTAGAGACGTTGAAAAATTTGGTGCTGGACGATGATTCGAATTCGTATCTCCTCTTTCGAGGATCTGAATCTCTCGTAACAGGATATTTCAATAATTTCGTTCCTTTTTCCAAGATGGCAATCTTCTCTGGGTCACCTCCAAAGGTAAGTATGTGGTCCCGATTCCTGACCCAGTACAAAAATATTCATCGTTTCATTTCAAGCCCTATCACGTGCACACCGACGTGCTAGTGAAAATTAACGTGTATTTTTAATGTCTGTTCATGTGTTGCCAACAATTTCTGGTCAAACACGCACACATCTTACTGTTGGTGAATAAGCAATTGATACTTAAGCTACATTCGTGGACGATAAAGAACGATAGGAGTGCGGTCCGATTGTCGCTCAGGCACAAAAATTTGTATCCTTATTTTAGATTCAAACACCTAGCAGCTGGTGAGAAAAACCGATACGTAACATTTGATTTTACTTAGTTAACAATTCGATTACGTGTTGGGTTCGTGACTCCGTCACAGAACTTCACATCATGCACTTCATCTTTAAATGCATACATACATTGTTACTTCTGAATGGAGGTATATCAGACCTCTTTCGTGGTTAGTTAACAGGGATGAAAGGGTCTTGATAGGAGTCCCGATTTATTACAAAAACTGTCGTCTTTTATTTTCAAGTTTATATTTGGTTACTGATATTGGCTAAAATTTCGGTAATTCATGACTCTTCACGGCTATTCAGCACTATGATTGATTAGATTAAATTGGATTAATACTTGTTCCATAGATCAAGAATACGACACTTCGTAATAATGTGGAATGCGTTATTTTAATGAAAGATTTTTTTCCATACCGATATTCAATTTCTTTACAACAATTTTTTAACCTCTCTCTCATTCTTCTTTATCTTTATTTCTCTCTCTCTCTCTCTCTTTGTCTTCTCACTCTCTCACACTCTCTCTCTCTCTCTCTCTCTCTCTCTCTCTCTCTCATACACACACACACACACATTCTTTTTTTATTTTTCTTTGTTTGGTGTGCTTGACTATCAGCGAGACACGAAAACGTCCGTGAATGAGTTTCTTAGGTTTGAGTACAGTTACGAAAGAAATATAAAAACAACTATGAGAGTTACTGATTTATGATGCTTAGTTTGCAGTCAGTTCTGAGTATTATTGGTAACTACGCTCCAGTCCCTGAACCTGGTTACATAAATACGAATCAGACGCATTACGTATTCCAGGCCGTCGCAGCCGCGTCTTTGAAAGGCCAGCTGTGGTCACTTCCCAGCCCGCTGTAGGATCACATCGGTTCGTCTTCTTCCTGCTAGTACTGTAACTGAGATTTGGCAACAAGGCAAGGTATATTTGGCAACTCTGTGATCGACGAGTTACTTCCTGGTGTGCACGGAATTAAGCCTCAAAGTTCACTTGATTTTTCCTGTCATTTCCATTGAGTAATCTGAGTTATTATCGCGTTAGGTGTAACAAAAGATTTTAAATTTACACTTTTCAGCCCAGGAAAGTCGTTGCATGTGTAAATCGCAACTAAACTCGTCCTTTACATAGCGGTTTACGAGTTTACATACTATTGGCCTCGTAAAAGAAATTGGCAACACATACTTCTTCGCTAGCTCTGTGGTGACTTGCTGACCTCTGAAAAAGCCTCTGTTATGGTTCGCGGTTCCAGTCTCGCTGAATGTAACGTTTTTATCCCTTCTGTGAAAGAGCTACAAGCAGTCAGATCAAACATCAATAAGGAAATCGCAAGAAAATACTTTCAGCTCATAGTGCAATGGCGAAAACTTACAATGCTGCACAACAGGTTAGCTCCTGATAAGCAAATTTTGGGTCTCTAGGAATACATAACTTTATTTATGAAATGCCACATTTGCATACCTGTTGAGTATGACACAGCATACCAATTAAACACAGACCCAATCGAAATCTAAGTGAGTAGTATTTTACTAATTCGTGCCGATAGAGACACGCTTGTGTACAGATACTCAGTTTTATCAAAACAAAATACTTTTCTGACTATTTTGGCACGATGCGCTCTCCCCATACATAATACAAAAGCTTCGAGATGCATCTGCTGCCTGGCCGTCTATTAAACCTGAAAAGAACAAAATGTCGCAGAAGTTAGCCCTTTTTCCACATGCGGCTATTTTGTGTTGAGAAGTGAAGGAAATTATTTTCAAAGATCCATTAAATTGGTAACTTCAGCAGACAGCAGAACTCCGTTGTAAAAAAACTTAGGAGCGAATGAAATGGAACTCGCGACATCTTATCTACGGTGCGTGACACTTACCGTGACGCTACTAGCTGTCATATACCTATAGCACCTCCAGAAGTCAACAATAGTTCTTCCAGATCTTTCGCATTCCACAGTGCTGTGAGATAATGCATATGGCCGGATCTAGACTTCTGAGAGACAGACAGTTACAGCTTTTCTTTTGCACTGCACGACGTTTTCAACAAACAGATAGCGCAATAGAGCAGCTCAAATGGAAAGGAAAACTTCCTCTTTAAATTTCTGCATCCTGCACTGTCGGCAGTTCTGTGTAACTGGCAGTTACATGATTTTATTTCGGTGATTACAAAATAGAGTCGAATGTATGCACTGGGTAGCCGAGGCAGCTAGTTCATGGCGATTCGCTCAACCAAGAAAATGAATGTACTGAACATGCTGCAAACCACTACAGGGAGCCTGTGTGTCACAAGTCTCATTGAGTGTGCCGCAACAGTGTTATGAAAGAAAAAGGAGTTCTACAGAAGCTGGTTTGGTGTCTGTTGGATTGATGATGGGTTCCTATGATGATGGCCTGGGTTCGATTCCAATTTCTGCCCATGATTTTTAATAGGGAGAGACAGATTCGATTCTCTTCTGGTTACGCCAAGTGAAGAAAGTATAATGGCATTGCGGTCCTAAATTCACATTAAACATGAGATTCCTTCTCTACCAAGTAGTCGTTAGGTTGCACCACAATAAAGTCAGGAGTGGCGAAATGTGGGAACTCTGTCACCAGTAACCTTTCGTAAACTAGTTATTTATTTATAGTGACGAAACAAACGCTATGTAGGGTCACAGGACCCTTATTCCATCTTTTATTTGAGCTTCTGTATGTCGATAAAATTGGTTCTGAACTTAGAATGCAACTCAGACCGCCCTTAACGCGGAATTTGATCCCTTCGTGACAATACAGCTCGACTACAATTTGTTGTTTGTTCAAAACAGCAGATTCCTCAACATCTACACATATTGCGCGTGAATGGGTTCGAATGCTGGCCCGGCACTAAAGTTTTCATTGTGTATTATCAAGCTCTAGCATGAGAACACCTATCTGCTGATGGATAATAATTTTGATTTTTAATGCATTTTCATTCGTTGTCAACACTAACGATATCTGACGGTTTTGACTCCCAGTGAGACACAGAACTATTTGAGAGATCACTCTAAGTTCAAGGATGTTATTCCGAGCTGCTGGTGGAGAAAAATTCTGTAGCTGAAGTCTCTTTGTGTGTAGTCAACAACGGTATGTGTGGGGTTCGATTCCCATTCAGCATGGAACTCTTCGTCATATTATTTCTAGTTTAAACATGCTCACATGTCGCTGCTGATGTAGCAATTCATATTTAACGTTCGTTTTCTCTAATATATAATAGCGATAGGTTCTGGGTTGGAGTCCTGAGAAGGAAATAATTAATGTTTCGTCTCGTCATTTCAGTTAAAACATCTTGCTACTGCCGAGAAAATACGATAAGTCACAGTTGATTGTGCTTCGATAACAATCCGATTAGGTTCTGGGTTCGAATCCCTGTCCAACACAAAGCTTTACATCACGGCATTTCAAATAAGTTACTTGTGAAGAAGCAATATTTAAGATCTCTCTTAGTTCGTTAACAGGGACAATAGATGCTGGGTAGAAATTCGCGTCCGTTAAAAATGTTTACGTTATGTAATTTAAAGTTGATATTTGGTTACTGATACTGTCTGAAATCGAGGTATATAACTCTCTGAAGAGTCACACAAACTCTCTGAGTGAGCAGTTATTCAGTGAAACTTACTGAGAACACCGCAAAATTTGAAGGCATTCTTTTACTATGCTAAATACACATTTCTTTAAATTGAGTACTTTCATGGCGGATGCGGACGAAAACCCTAATAGACATCTAAATCCTACGTCGAAACAGAAAAGTAGGCGAAGTATTTTTCGTCTTCTAAATTAAAAAAAAACTCTTTGAAATGTTAGGGCGTTTGAAACAGTTCATGTAACTTTTCTGTTGAGTCTACTATTATCAACGACTGCTTTAATTCGAACTACTGTGTTAATGAGACGTGTAAGTCCCGCGCGAGGCGGTACATGCTGGGCTTGTAAATGTGGGGAGCGATATTCAAATCTCAGTTTGACAACCCTGGCTTTGATTTCCCGTGGAGTCTCTGAATCACTTCAGGCGAATGTAGGGGGTCCACGACCAGTTCTATGACCATCCTTTTCCAGTTCCAGCTAGTGCTGCGTTGCTAATACACTTAATGGGTGTGTGTGTGTTTGTCCTTAGGATAATTTAGGTTAAGTAGTGTGTAAGCTTAGGGACTGATGATCTTAGCAGTTAAGTTTCATAAGAGTTCACACACATTTGAACATTTTTTGAACTTAATGTCGAAAGACGTTAAATCACAAATCTTCCCTCCAACTTTCATTAGTCATCAGTTTAAAAATCAGTATGAGTTTTGTCGTAAAGTTATTTTAGCTATCGTATAACATCCTTATCGTCTGCTACTTAGTATAGTAGGGCAAAAATACTACGCAATAATATTTCAAAACGAAGTTTAAAATGATAACTGATTTTGAATCCGATAACTTATAAGACATACAGGGTGAGTCACCTAACGTTACCGCTGGATGTATTTCGTAAACCACATCAAATACTGACGAATCGATTCCACAGACCGAACGTGAGGAGAGGGGCTAGTGTAATTGTTTAATACAAACCATACAAAAATGCACGGAAGTACGTTTTTTAACACAAACCTACGTTTTTTATAATGGAACCACGTTAGTTTTGTTAGCACATCTGAACATATAAACAAATACGTTATCAGTGCCGTTTGTTGCATTGTAAAATGTTAATTACATCCGGAGGTATTGTAACCTAAAGTTGACGCTAGAAACCTCCGACGTACAGTTGCGTGTTGTAACAAACACTGGCCACGGTCGGCGAGCAGCATCTGCAGGGACATGTTTACGATGACGACCGTGTTTACGAGTGTGGCTGTAGTGCACTGTTGTGGTTTGATCTAGCTGTCGCAGTGTCCGCATGTAGCGCTTGCTGCTATTGTTATTCTGCATTCGTCTCCGCACGCAGACCAACTGTAGTACACCGTGTTACCAGACGTCTGTGATAGTGTAGTGTTGTAGGAACTGTGACCATAGTGTATTCGAACTCTGAAAAGGCGGAGATGATACTCATCTATGGCGAGTGTCGACGAAATGCAGCTGAAGCCTTCAGAGTGTATGCAGAACGATACCCGGACAGAGAGCATCCAACGTGCCGCACATTGCCAAACATCTACCGCCAACTGTATGCAACAGGTATGGTCGTAGCACGCAAGCGGGTCCGTAACAGGCCCGCCACAGGAGAAGCGGGTGCAGTTGGTGTGTTAGCTGCTGTTGCCATGAACCCACACATGAGTACACGGGACATTGCGAGAGCTGGTGGGCTGAGTCAAAGTAGTGTCATGCGCATACTGCATTGTCACCGCTTTCACCCGTTTCATGTGTCGCTACATCAGCAATTACATGGTGATGACTTTAAACATCGAGTGCAATTCTGTCAATGGGCATTAACAGAGAATGCGTTGCAGTTCTACCTGTTTACCGATGAAATGGGTTTCACAAACCACGGGGCAGTGAATCTACGGAACATGCATTACTGGTCCGTGGACAATCCTCGCTGGCTCAGACAGGTAGAGCGACAGCGACCGTGGACTGTAAATGTATGGTGCGGAATCATTGGCGACCACCTAATTGGTCCTCACTTCATTGCAAGGGCCCAAACAGCTGCAACATACATCGCGTTTCTACAGAATGATCTGCCAACGTTGCTCGAAAAAGTCCCACTGGAAACGCGTCGACGTATGTGGTATCAGCATGATGGTGCACCTGCACATTCCGCAATTAACACTAGGCTGACCCTTGACAGGATGTTCGACGGGCGTTTCATAGGACGTGGAGGACGCATAAATTGGCCAGCCCGTTCTCCTGATCTTACACCTCTGGACTTCTTTCTGTGGGGTACGTTAAAGGAGAATGTGTACCGTGATGTGCCTACAACCCCAGAGGATATGAAACAACGTATTGTGGCAGCCTGTGGCGACATTACACCAGATGTACTGCGGCGTGTACGACATTCATTACGCCAGAGATTGCAATTGTGTGCAGCAAATGATGGCCACCACATTGAACATCTATTGGCCTGACATGTCGGGACACACTCTATTCCACTCCGTAATTGAAAACGGAAACCACGTGTGTACGTGTACCTAACCCCTCCTGGTAATGTACATGCGCGTCAGTGAAAAAGACCAATAAAAAGGTGTTAGCATGTGGACGTAATGTGCTGTTCCAGTCTCTTCTGTACCTAAGGTCCATCACCGTTCCCTTTGGATCCCTACGTAATTCGGTGCTCTCCGATACACACGATCGAACAGCGGAGGAGTGGTACTCAAGCGTCAACTTTAGGTTACAATATCTCCGGATGTAATTAACATTTTACAATGCAACAAACGGCACTGATTACGTATTTATTTATATGTTCAGATGTGCTAACAAAACTAACGTGGTTCCATTTAAAAAAACGTAGGTTTGTGTTAAAAAACATACTTCCGTGCATTTTTCTATGGTTTGTATTAACCAATTACACTAGCCCCTCTCCTCACGTTCGGTCTGTGGAATCGATTCGTCAGTATTTGATGTGGTTTACGAAATATATTCAGCGGTAATGTTAGGTGACTCACCATGTATATGCACTAATTACACGTCACTGTTCACAGTCCATAAATTTGTAATTATTTTCAGCTTTCACTTGTTATGTTTTTTCTCGTCATAATACTGTTTTATTATTCATGACATAAACACATGTAAATTCATGTGCGTAAACACAGAGACTATAACTATCTTGCAGCGGAGAGAAGTGAAGTAACGGTGCCGAAACTGAACATCTTCCATACTATTCACGTCGTTCGTCATAATCTTGTATTTTGGATGCTCTGCAACTTGCATTTATTTTATGAAAGACATTTTGTTGAGTAATGGGAGCAGCGCTACAAAAGAATTAATTTGCCTGACTGGTATTCAGTGGCATCTGATACAGGAGACAAACAAATGTATGGGTATCAGGGCCGATAGCACAAGAACATCCTGTAGACATTAAAACGAAAATATAAGATTACTTGCATACTGTTCATCTCTACACCAAACGACGTTTCTGTGAGGTATAAAATTGTTATGGTGATTAAAAATTATGTATATCTAGAAAAATAAACTATCATACCAAATAATATACCTATTCTACCCTCACATACTATTTATTCACACGTGGTATTCAATGAACATTGGGAGTGCATACCATAGATCTATCTAGGTGTGGTCTCCATTCAGTGATGTCGCCATCAGCCAGGACAGTTACTTACCTTTCAAAACAACCATATTCTCGTATTGTCAACATGGAACCTGACTCTTCAGTTCAGGTGACCGTATCCATGCTTTCTCTGAACACTATATCGCATTGATTTAAGTGTTGCCTGATTTCACTAGATCTCTTCAGGTGAATGTTCTCATGGTTTTTTAAATTACCCCACATCCACTTTCATTCCTCATACCCGTCCATTCGTAGCTTCTACTCCACCTCTAACGACTTTGACATCAACGGGACACAAAACTTTAGCTTTCCCTTCATGTCTTGAGAGTCCAGTCTCCGTGTTCCTGCGTTCATGATAACGTATGTGCAGTATGACGTACGCTTGGCAGTTCTATTTTAGTTCAGTGTTTCTGTATCCCTTAGTAAGCCCTAACAAGACTGTCTCATATTTAGCACATCTCTCAGCTATTTTTGCGAAATATTTGTAACTTGTCACAGGGATGCTATAGAGTCCTCTTCTTTTCACGAGCTACCGAATGCCATCAAAATTTATAGTTCCATTGAAAACAGTTTCTTCAGAAGAAAGTGACAAAAGAGAAGCTAGAAAACAAGTAACTTATTAACCACGTTCTAGGTGTCATACCAGGGAACAGACTGGTTCGAAGTATCAATAAGGAAGTTTTTGTTCCAAGTGTCATTAATACTGAGGCACTACATTTTATCTGTGATAATACAAATAGAGAAATTCAGCAGCAATGTCTTAACCAGTAGAACTGTCGTCAACAGAACCATCTGTCACATCTTTTTAATTTTTTTACAAGAATTTAACAAAGTTAAATTCAAGGAAAAGAACTCTCCGTTTTGACATCTGTTTCTTACACAACTGCAGTCTTGGGATCAGAGGCAACATTTACTGTAGAAATCCCTGTGATGTTGAGAGACAAATGCCAACATCGTCAACAGGCCTTTCTGCGTTGCAATTGATAAACATGGCTGGTCTTTCTGATGAAGTACGGCTTGGGATACATTAGCCATGGTCTTTTCTCTTTTGAACACATTCACGTATTTCATGCTTCTGTTTCAGAGTAAGAATTTTTAATAGGTGTTTGAGATGGATGAGGGTGAGACACTTTCATCATACTGAATCTGGAGATCTTACAGATGATGATGATGTGGGTGAAATCTTATGGGACTTAACTGCTAGTCATCAGTCCCTAAGCTTACACACTACGTAACCTAAATTATCCTAAGGACAAACACACACACCCACGCCCGAGGGAGTACTCGAACCTCCGCCGGGACCAGCCGTACAGTCCATGACTGCAGCGCCTGAGACCGCTCGGCTAATCCCACGCGGCAAGGAGATCTTACACGTCTGCACTGACAACAGTCTTTCAGTAGCAGCTTTTACCCTTTTTAGCCCCAGTTGGTTTCTGCCTCAAACCGCAACTTTATTACTTTTCTTTTTTAAGTACCAGTGCCTTTCGCGTGAAACCACCGATGCTACTGCAAGGCAGACTCCAAGGCGTACACTGAGGCATTTCTACGAATGTAGTGCAATGCAGTAGTTGTTTACAGTGTTCAAAGCAACTGTCGGTGAGGAGTGTTTGCAGTGTGACCGTAGGAGATTTGTATCTGCAGATTTTTGTTACATAATTAACTTGACTTGTGGTTTTTGAGCAATGATGATATTGAGGAGATCACTGGCAGTGAAAGTAAGCATGTCTAAGATCTTTGTAACGTAAATTTGAGTTTGCACTACAGCTCTTACGAGTGGTTTCGACAAGAGACTATTGGTGCTGAACGATCTTTTGTAATTCATTTTATAACTGTGGAGAGTACTCAGTATTGTAGAACACTCTGTCTAATGTCGTTTATTGAAACTGAACTACACTTCTCGAACAATCACTATATACACACAAAAACAAGAGCGTTGGCGAGGTCCGTCGGAGCTGGTCCTAGCTCGGCGAGGAACTGGCTGTACTGCTGCTGCGCTGGCCTTATAAAGCCGGCGGAGGCTGGCGGAGTACTCCAAAATGGTTCAAATGGCTCTGAGCACTATGGGACTTAACTTCTTTGGTCATCAGTCCCCTAGAACTTACAACTACTTAAACCTAACTAACCTATGGACATCACACACATTCATGCCCAAGGCAGGATTCGAACTTGCGATCATAGCATTCTGGGGGGGGGGGGGGGGGGGGAAGCTGTGCGCAAGATCAATGGCTGCTACGTCATGGAGATCTGCGGCTGCAGCTCCCTAGAGGAGGCTGTGGAGGCTGCCTCGTGGAGAATATGGTGCTGTACATCCTGCGGGCTGATCTGTGTACTGGTTGTGATGGCGGCATGGGTGGGACCAGTGGCATCGGTTCGTCTTCATCGTTGGCCATCGGCTGTTGGGGAGACGCCGAAGAGGGACCGGGCAGCTGGTCCGTCGGCTGCGACTGCTGTGTTGGTGGTGCTGGTGGCGCTGACTGATGCCCTGAAACATCACCCATGCAAAGATTAGACAGCATTAGTGAAGGGGTCTGTGTAGGTGGTCCGGAATGGGTTGCAGAGGTGGTGGTGGTGGTCTGTGTTGTAGGGTCCGATGCAGGTGTCGCAGCGTAGCGAGTAGTGAGGACGCAATTGATTTCGATGGCGATGGACTATGTGGCCATCCAAAATGACATCCAAAAGTTGGCGACCCCGGGAACACTGAATGATGGCGGGCAGCCAACCTGCTTTAGTGCCAAAACCTTGGGTCCAGACTAAGGAGCCAGGGAAGAACCGCGACTGTCCAGGAGGGATCTGAATTCTTGGAGAGGGCAAGAGAAGATGTTGGAGGGTCCTGGGTTAGCGGCCGTGGAGTGCTTCCGCTGGGATTTTGTCCCCTATCGGACTGGCTTGATAGGAACTGAGGAATAGCGTCTGAGCATCTTCAAGAGAGTGGTCTTAGGTATATTTGTGCATTTGTGTCTTGAAAGTTCTGACCAGGCGTTTCGCTTCCCCATTGGATTGGGGATGGAAGGGCTTGGTGAGAAGATGCTGGATGCCATTGTCGGTGCAAAAGGAGAGGAATTCCTGGCTTCGAAATTGTGGTCCATTGTCCATGACTATGGCTTTCGGTAATCCTTCCAAGCAAAATATTTTTGCGAGGGCTGATAAGGTAACGTGCATGGTGATTGCTGAACACCGAATGACGTGCGGGAAATGGGAAAATGCAACCGTGACTAGGAGCCATTGGTTGCCCAGAAATGGTCCTGCAAAGTCAAGGTGGAGGTCTTCCCAGGGACCGTTTGGCATAGGCCAGGGAAGGAATTTTGCGGGGGGGGGGGGGGGACAATTGTTGGGCTCAGACGGTACAGTACTGCACCATCTCTGTAATGTCAGATGTGAGGCCAATCCAAAAAACATCAACCTTGCGAGGGATTTGGTGCAACGATACACCAATGCCCTTGGTGAAGAATGTGGAGGGTCGTCAGCTGCAGGGATCTTGGAATGATGACCCTCGGTTCTGCTGAATCTAAGCGAAGGAGGACTCTATCCTCCACCGAAAGCTGGTGTCAGACGGAATAGTACAATCGGAGGTGGCATTGATCCTGAGGAGACGGCGAGGACGGCCAACCATGCAGAACGCAGTGTCGGACGACTCGGATGAGGGAATCGTCTGTGGTGGCTGCAGCTACGTTGACAGCTGTAACGGTAAATGCCTTCAGGGCCTCTTGGACGTCATCATCAATCTGAAAACCGAGGAGGTCCAACTGGTCAAAAGGAGGGTCCGGACCTTGTGGTAGATGTGACAAGGCATCCGTGTTTGCGTGCTGGGAGGTGGTACAGAAATGCACGGTGTAGCGAAATTGGAATAGGAACAACGCCCAACGCTGGAGACGTAGGGATGTTTTGGTCAGTAATCGCGCAGAAGGCGCAAATAAAGAGAGGAGCGGTTTGTGGTCAGTAATAATGTGAAAAGACTTACCATAGAGAAAGGGATAGAACTTGGAACAGGCAAAAACCATAGCAAGTGCTTCTTTCTCGATTTGGGAATATTTGATTTGTGCTGGGGAGAGAGCTTTGTAGATGTATGCTATGGGGCGCTCTGTGCCATCCGGCAATTTGTGAGACAGGACGGTTCCCACACCATACTCAGAGGTGTCCGTAGCAAGTATCAAAGGAAGATTTGGATCATAAGGCATGAGACATGCAGCGGATTGGAGCTGCTGTATGAGGGTATGGAAGGCGGTCTCGCAGACTGGGGTCCAACAGAATGGGACATTTTTGCGGCAGAGGTGGTACAGGGGTGCTACTACTTGGGCGGCAGAAGGAACGAATTTCCTGTAATACGAAATTTTGCCCAAGAAGGATTTCAACTGACGAAGGTCCCGGGGACGGGGCAGATTGTTAATGGCGTCGATATAAGAGAAAGATGGAGAAATGCCATTCTGGGAAATGATGTGACCCAGATAGGAAATAGATTGTTGGAAAAATGAACATTTAGAAATATTACATTTCAGACCTGCAGTTCGAAGACAGAGGAAGAGGAGGCGGAGGTTGGCTATGTGCTCTTCAGAGGAGGACCCCGTGGCGACTATGTCGTCTAAGTAATTTATATAGCCCAGGATATCAGTGAGAAGTTGTTCAAGGTATCTTTGAAAGATTGCAGGAGCACTGGCTAAACCGAACATGAGTCGGTTTAGTTGAAAGAGGCCAGAAGGAGTATTTAAACCAGTGTACTGTCGGGAGGAAAGATCAAGAGGAATTTGGAGATATGCTTCTGCTAAGTCGATTTTGGCAAAGTAGGAGCCCCCTGCCAATTTGCGAAAAAGATCTTCCGGTCGTGGAATGGGATAGTCGTCAACGAGAAGCTGTGGATTGACTGTAGACTTAAAGTCACCACAGAGGCGAAGGCGGCGGCCTGGCTTCTGCACGATGACTAAAGGCGTGGACCATAAGCTTAACCGCACGGGCTGGAGAACCCCTTCATCTTGAAGACGTCGGAGTTCTTCTTTGAGCGGCTGTTGTAGTGCCACTGGTATCTGGCGTGCCCGGAAGTAGTGGGGCCGGGCGGCGGGACGGAGTTGGAGCGAGGCCTCAAAGTCCTTGGCACAGCCTATGCCCGGTGAAAACAGGTCCTGGAATTCATTACAGAGTGCATCAACTTCAGGAAAAGGAACGTGCTGAGACACTAGGTGAACATCGTCCACAATGGAAAATCCGAATAAGAGGAAGGCGTCCAGTCCGAATAAGTCAACCAGAAACGTGACTGGACGGTGAACCGATTTGTACTTGACTTGAGCCGTGAATTGTCCTAGGAGAGATATCTCTTGCTTATTGTACGCCAATAGGCGCTTAGGGGCTGGAGAGAGGGGTGGTGAATCAATGTTGGCATATGCAGTGTAATTAATCAAGGATACTGCTGCGCCTGTGTCCACTTGCAGACGCAGAGGCTTGTCATTGATAGTGACGTCTATAAAAATTTTTGATGTCGAGGAGTTGTCTACCTTGTTGATGTCCATTGGGGTGTTGTTCAAGCCGCCTGGATATGGCCTGGGCTGGCGGTTGCTGGAGGAGGTGGTTTTTGCGCGACAAACGGACGCTAAATGGCCTTCCCTGCCACAGTGTGTGCATTGCGCCCAGCGCTCTGGGCAATCTTCGCTATCATGTGTTGAATAGCAGGAGGGGCAGGAGGGCAGGCGGAGAGATCCCCACGACGACGTTGCCGGTTGTGTCGTTGCGGCAGTGGCTTCTGGCTCCGACCGGGATGGTGCGACTCGGCGTCTTGTTGTGCAGGCGGTCTCCGACCGCGGAGGCGCCAGGAGCGCGGCGTTGAGCCCCGGATTGCTGCGGCGTCTTCGGTGTCCATCGTGGCGTCGTCACAGATTGCTGCTACATCTGCCCAGGATTCCAGTCGACGATCAGCGGCTGTAGAAATTTCGAACTTATAGACTAGTTCTATGACCTGCTCGAGGGACGGGTCTTGTAACTTGAGGGCGTCGTGGCGGAAAGCGGCGTCTGACGCTCCCTGTATCAAGTGGTCACGCACCGTGTCATCAGCGTATGATTCCTTGGAAAGATGTGTGTGAAACTTACATTTCCTGCTGAGACATTGCAGATCGGCGGCCCACTGGCGATAGGTCTGCTCGGGTTTCTCCCGGCATTGGTAGAACTCGACGCGGGCTGTGAGTACATGATATCGGCGTTTGTAGTAGGCATTTAACGTCGCACTGATGGCGGTGAAGGTGAGGGAGTCGGGGTCCAGCGGCTGTAATTTCGTGAGCAGGACGTACATCTTCGATTGGTTCCATGACAAGAAAAAAGCGCGCTGCCTGTCTTCCTGGGTGACTTGATGAATCGTGAAGTGTTGCCGGATACGTCGTTCGTATGTTTCCCATTCTTCAACATCATCGTTGAATGCTGGGAACGGCGGTGGCGTCCCGAGGCTTCGCATTTCGGCGATCAGTTGTGTCTGAGTTTCCAAGAACTGGTGCAGAGTCCTTGAAAGAATTGTTGCCATTCCGTAGGTGCTGCTGTCGTAACCATGATGTTCGTCGGTTCGTTCCACTATAGTCGTCGCCACTGGAGAGTACTTAGTATTGTAGAACACTCAGTCTAATGTCGTTTATTGAAACTGAACTACACTTCTCGAACAATCACTATATACACACAAAAACAAATAACTTGTAGACGACTATTCATCAAGAGCGTCGGTGAGGTCCTTCGGAGCTGGTCCTAGCTCGGCGAGGAACTGGCTGTACTGCTGCTGCGCTGACCTTATAAAGCCGGTGGAGGCCGGCGGAGTACTCCAACTTTCCCTGTATCTGTGAGGCGACCTCTGCAGAAAAAGGTTCGCATTAGTCTCTAGCAAGTTCTGTTTGTTTTGAAGAATTGTTTTCCTCTTGGTTGCGCCTGCAAATGCTTGTGTATGTTATATGGTACACAGGGGTGTCTTGAGTGTAGTCTGCCTGGCAGGGGTCGTCTGTGGCAGACGTAACATACTGGATGCAAATTTATTAAATTTTAAGTCCTTTTTGTTGACGTAAATTTATTAAATTTTAGGCCCTTTTTATTTGTTATGTAAGACTATAATTAGTTTTCGGCATCATGAGTTCATGGAAATTTCGAGACGTCACCTGTGATCTACGCGTCTGTCTTTTAGAAGAAGAAGCGATTTGGATTCAGAGACCTGAGGCAGAGAGCGGCCCTGCGGATGCTTCTGTGAATGTTCTTCATCAGGCATATCAGGAACTTCAACTTCTTTGCCAGGTCCTGAACTACTCATTTAAAATACCGTTCATGACGACGTTGTTGATGACAGGAAAGATGAGCCTGCCATTATAAACTCACAAATAAGATAGGTTACATCATACAATCTAGGAGCTGTACATGATCTTTCTGAAGAGGTCGGACCAAATGTTGATGTATGCTGTGAATCTCCCGTGGAAGTAATTCTGAGCTTGTTTCCACAGGAAATGATGAAATGAAATGTCGTGTGGCTAGGGCCTCCCGTCGGACAGACCTGTCGTCTGGTGCAAGCCTTTTGAGTTGACGCGACTTCGGCGACTTGCACGTCGATGGGGGTGATATGATCATGAAGACACCACAACACCCAGTCCCTGAGTGGAGAAAATCTCCAACCCAGCCGGGAACCGAACCTGTGCCAGGAAGGCTGATAACTGTATGCGCAGTGGTTCCAGAGCGAAACCACCTTCATAAACAATTGGTTGTTTGCTTTTTGACAATTTCTTGTTGTATTCGTTGCTTAAAATGACGATAAAGGGTAATTTTGTGACAAAATTTAAAATGTATTTTTTTCATGTCGTTGGCACTCAAAAGGTTAAAATCAAAGAAGTCAGTTGTATGCATCGGAATTACATGGGATCGGTTCATAGCTTTAGCTCACTCAACAATCTTCCTGAAGAAAGGCCTTCCTTACCTTTCTTCGCTTATCTTCAGTTGTAAAATACCTATCACAGCGCAAAAAGTCGTACTCATTTACCAAAAACGCGTTTTATCTCTTCAAACCGTGCCAGGCTTACCGGAAATATCATCAAAAACTAAATGGAAAATACCTTGACGTATGTCAGTTGAAATTCAAGAGCGAAGCACTGCCTGACACACAGACGATTCGCCATCTAGTATTGAAAGTTTAAAACATTTATTCCATGATGTGGGACATGGAACAAGTCTAGGGACATGCAACAGAGTTCTGAGAACACAATAACACACTAAACGTGTTTTGTGAAAAAGTGGCACTTAGATCATTTGATATTTCCACTCTTCGTATGTAAATTATACTCTCAGAAAAATATTTTTAATTGTCTGTAGTATCGCCTTCCAAAAGCCTAATTCCGATTGTATGATACGATCGTGAAATATAAGAAGTGCCCATGTACGTAACTTGGAGCAGTCTATATATCCGCTTCCAGTGAAATACTACTGTACCAAACAGTCCGAGTTGTTCTCGGAGGACAGAATTGTCTACTCTATATCAAGCTTCTCTTTCCTTTAACTGGGAATTTTAATTTAAACTCTAGCGGAAAGCGTACATACTTTCAACACTGTTCACGAAAAATGCAAAAAACGCTGTCCCCGCATTAATGAAAGAAGATCGCTATCTCGCGAAGTGGTTCACGATTACCGAGCAAAAACAGGTTTTTTGCCTGAGCGGCCACTACGCTGCAGTCGCACCACACAGCCAGCGTATCGTTCTCAATGAGGCAGACAACTGCACCTCAAAGACGGTAGCACGCTGTTACGACAACGAAGTTGCAGCATCAGGATAATCACACCGCGGAAGATACTTCCAAAGGGAATGTCTATTTGAAACGAGCCAGGGAATGGTAATTATCTGCTAATGTGATGTAGATTCTTCAGCTGCTACCACTTCACCGGAGGCCGAGTGCTAACTTAAAATCTGTTTGATGGCTCGTTTGCACAAATAGGGCTTCGTCTGCGAACTGTTGCACTAAGCTTTACGAAAGCGTCTAATGATCAGTGAATAATAATAGAACTTACGCCACTTGGTGGCCGAAACATAGTTCACAGTAAACTAAGGCGCAGTTTAAGAAAAGTGGTGGCTGCCATTCGGACACGTCGAATGGCGTGGCAGCTACAGAAGCAAAGTCCTCGGCGCCGCACCACCGGGAAGAGAAGATTATGTTCACAGCCACCGGGCGCTAAATAACTTTGGAAATGGCCCACCGTATCGAAATTTTTTCTTAACAGTTATTGCTTAGTACAACCTACGTTGCAACACCGTTACAAGATTTTCAGAGTGTTTTTGTTTTTGACACAATCAGAATTTCGCTATGAGTCCGTAACCGAGCAGTGGCTCAGTTTCTTCCGTTTCCGCTTACTGACTTGTGAGCACCTACTTGTGAGCACTTTCTCCCTCGGCTTGCTGCAGCCCCTCCTACCTAGGGATGGTAAAAACTGAATGCTTAAAACCGATACCGGTATTTTAGTTCTGAACAGGCGGTATTTTTCGCTATTTGTTTGGTCTCAGTTATAACAGTTTTTTGTCCATACTAATAACAGTAAAAATCGGTATATCAATATGCCATAGCAGCAGTGCTAAAATTTTTGGCGTTTAAATAAAACCTATTTTTAAAAAAAGCGAACTTAGTTTATTCGTAATTTTTCCATTGCCTTGGGATATTGGATTATTATAGAAAATGGGAATATCAATAACTTCAATAACAGCGCCGAAAGTTAGAAATAAGCAACTCACCCGTAACATAAAAATCGGTAGAGCATTGATTAGACAATAGTGTATCTGTTTCCGTGTAGCATGGACTGTTAGACGATGCACGTGCATCTGCAGTATGCAAGACTTGCCTACACCTGGTTAAAAAGTAAATAAACGTATCTGATTACAAAACAAGTTTCCATTCAAAATAATTAAAGAAGAAAGAACGTTACAAATGTTATACAGAAGTTTATAATGAAAACTGAAAGTAGCATCCTTAAAACGAAAAGTAAGTGTTGCCAAGCTCAGTTTTCACCCTTTAGTACTCAGTATTCATAATGCCCAAATAGTGGAAGATCCTCGATTACAACATGATTTTTGACCAGTTTCAAAAAATTAGAATCAATAGGAGAGTACTGGTGACTTTTTATAATATTCAACCCAACCCAACTTTTCGCGAAAAGCAACAAATGGTCGACCAACTAAGTTTTCTTTTATTTACCAATTTTATTTGGTATTTTGATCCTTCATATTGAATTTTGAAACGTGTAATGCAAAAGCCTGAGGCAGTGTTAGATTTTTCAGTCTTTCTTTTATGCCTATGTTTGTTCTGGAAATAATAGAAATAAAAAACTAAAAATCAGCTATTTACGAAACCGGTCATTTTGAGAGCTTCTAACAGTCAAGTTAAACAGGAGATGAATAAATTGGTATAACCGGAAAGCGGCTGTTCACCGATGGCCGCCATCCCTACGAACTCTCCAACGGCTCTTGCATACCTGTCTGGCCCGGCCAATACATCGCAGCTTGCAAGCCAAATATCGCTCGATTAAACCTTTCGCTCTTTGACCAATTTACACTGAGGTGATAAACGTCGTGGGATAGCGATATGCACAGATACAGATGGCGATAGTATCCCGTACACAAGGCATAAAAGGGCAGTGCATTGGCGGAGTTGTCATTTGTACTCTGATGATTCATATGAAAAAGTTTCCGGCATTACCGTGGCCGTATAGACGGGAATTAACACACTTTGAACGCAGAATGGTAGCTGGAGCTAGACGCACGAGACATTCCATTTCGGAAATCGTTCGGGAATGCAATATTCCGAGATCCATAATGACAAGAGTGGGCCGAGAATACCGAATTTCAGGCATTACCTGTCACCACGTACAACGCAGTGGACGACGTCCTTTGCTTTACGACCGAGAGCAGCGCCATTTGCCTCGAGGCGTCAGTCCTAACAGACGAGCGTAAAGTAATGTGGGATGAATGACGAACGTATCCATTAACAGAGTGCGGCGAAATTTGGTGTCGACGGGCCTCGGCAGCAGACGACTGACACTAGTGCCTTTGCTAATAGCATTACATCGCCTGTAGCCCTTCTCCTGGGCTCGTGACCATATCGTCTGGACCCCAGACTACTGGAAAACCGTTGTCTGGTCAGATGAGTCCCGATTTTTGTTGGTGAGAGCTTTTGGTAGGGTATGACCCCACGAAGTCAAGAACGCAAGTTGTCAACAAGGTACTTTTCAAGCTGGTGGTGGCTCGATAATGGTGTGTGCTGTGTTTTCACGTAATGGACCGGGTCCTCCGGTCCGACTGAATCTCTCATTGATGGGAAATGGCTATGTTCGGCTGCTTGGAGATCATCTGCATCCTTTCATGAACTTTATGTTTCCAAACAACAATGAAATTTTTATGGATGACAATGCGCCATGTCATCGGACCACAGTTGTTCGCGATTGGTTTGAAGAACGTTCTGAACAGTACGAGCGTATTATCTGGCCACCCAGATCTCCCGACATGAGTCCTATCAACATTTACAGGATATAATCGAAAGGTCAATTCGTGCACAGAATTCTGCACCGCCAACACTACCGCAATTATGGACGGCTACAGCGGCAGTACACTCAGTATTTCCGCAGGGGACTGGACTTCCAATGACTTGAATCCGTGCCACGTCTAGTTGCTACACTGTACCGGGCAAACGGTGGTCCGACACGATATTAGGAGGAATCCTATGACATTAAAAACACTGATATAGGAGGGGTGGTCATAAAGTTTCAAGTACCACATCGAAAAAATAGAGTTACTTCATGAATTTTTTGTATTTCTGCAGGTACGTGTCCGTGGTCTTGGTATACATTGGAGTTCCCACACCACAGTACCATCGCATGCTGCTAGACGACCCAAAAGAAAATAGCGCCGCTAGCTGATGCAGAGGAGGATTGTACGGTAGTTCGTTTTCTACATTTGAAGGAGAAAATCACAGTAACACGTTATGCTGAGTTGGTGGAAGTGTAAAGTGTGATAATTCGCTTCAGTTCGACGCACTTTTCAGTAGTACGACATCGACTGCGACCAATCGGTCCATTCCAAATCAGTTACTTCAGAGGAAAACTACTTCGTTCGTCATAATTTAAATTCTACGCAGTAAAAATTTATTCTTATGTAGCACAACCGACACTTTCGTCCGCTACACAAAATAGCTTGGAATTATGCCTCCCTTTCCACATCAATATTTTTATTTATATCAGTTTTCTTCGTGTGTTTCAAGTTTTCATAGCTGGTTTGTCTTTTAGAAATTATCGCCACCTTTACTAACAGGTACTGAAACTCAGATCCAGCTCTTATTCGCACTGACATAATAGGTTTTATGGGCTATGGTCTACGTCAAATAATCCCGCAAAGCTTGAAATGAAAACACTGCTCGTCTTATTTTTGACACATATTTAGGAAATTTCGGATGAAGTAATTCACACTGGCTGTAAAATACTTTTTATTAAAAGTCGCGACCGATTTTGCGTCAACTGAACAGACATGATCAGGTGATCTGTCCAAATAATAAGGAAAAATTCTTTAACAAAGAATCCTTAACAATGGTCTAAAGAATTAAGGAATATTGAAGAGTAGTGTTATAGAGAAATAGTTGAAGAGTACTCTCGAAGATTCTTCTCAGCAAGTAATAACGGAAAAGTACCTGCCTTAGAGCCACTCTCCGTCATTCACGTCAAGCTGTAAACAAACAGCGCTCTAAAAGCGGCAGCCCATATTTAAAATGACGGCGATAGCAGAACCTATAATAATAAAACTTCGATAAAAACTAAATATGCCAAACAAAGCCGCAGACGAGTAACTCACCTAGACAATTTCCAAGTTCGAAACCAACAAACGAGAAATGCCGTACCGTGCCACAAGCAGGAATGTGACTGAGCGGTAGCAGGCAAGGCAATACTGACCGCTCTGTTATGGGGAAGGTGTTCACAGGTAGCGTCAGAGACGACGTGAACCAAACTATCGCTATACGTAGAAGGCGTGAAGGGTGGAAGGGGGTGGGCGGCTGTACATGTTCTAAACTACTTAAAAGTATTTAAAAACATTGAGTCCCGTTTATAAAAATACAGAAAATGGACAATTAAAATGCAACATATTAATAAAACGTGAGTGATAGTATAAGTTCCCTCTTTCGAAAATACAATCTATAAAAATACTGGAAGTGTATAGTTAAAATATAAAATATTAATAAAGTCCGAGTGGTTGTACAAATTCCCTCTTTCACAGCTACAATACCGTATTAGCGTACAAACGCAAAAGGCTAATATGGGAAGCTAAAGACTTGCGATAATAAAATAATGGGCTGTAGGAGCAATGGTTGTCTGTTCAGACAGTAAAAATTAGCTAAAAGACACTTGTGTCGCAGATCTGTCTGCGCATTCAAGGCAGAATCTGGGAATTTTTTTAGAGCACAGTAAGTGTGGACTTCTTAAATATTAAGCGTATTGCCTTTGCCTTCGAAATGTAGTATCTGCATATGCTTTCGGATGTCGGTAATAAGGTGACCAGTTTCGCGCAAATGCGCGCTTAGTGCCGACTTTGAGCTGGAGTCGTCGAAATAACATCCTCAGTATTTAGAAAAGCCTTTTGACTCAATTAATATTTTTCAATCGAAACCAGAGGTCAAAATACATGTATTCTGACAACGAGTTTCAATTATAATATAACGTTTTAGTTACTACTACGTCACTAAAACATTGGTAAAGATATATAAGTAGTTAACAAAAGAATACAACGTCCGTTGTATCCTGTATTCTACTTTATGAAAATCGTGCTATTAGCTAATTTCGGCCGTGAACCATTATCAAGCACATTTGCAACGTCATGTTTTACATATTGCACTCACCACATTCTTTTATGTCACATGCATAAAACCAGAAGTCGTACTCCATCGTAACGTACTCTAAGTGCTGCCGCCCGACAACTAAAAGCAGCTGTTACCATGTTGTCAAAGACGCACTTACTTCCAAACACTGCATAGCTATCGATACGTTTACAATGTTTAATACAGAACAACGCAGCCTACAACGGACAATATATTCTTTTATTAAACACTTAGAGGCTGTGGATCCCCACAGAAGCAAAATCTACACATCAGTAGCTTTCCTAATACTTTACCTAGTCGAAATCCGATTACTATTTTGTAATCCTTCGATTAATCGGAACCGTTTGATGTACATCACAACAACATTCTGTTTGATTTTCATTTTGGTATTTTTCTAGTGATTTTTGTTTTTGTGTGTTTTTAGCCCTTCCAACCCATTTCAACCTGGTCCAGTCAAAACATTATAAATGTAGTTTGCATACGATCAGAGCTGGAAGTTTGTGAGGGATTTCCCCAAGGTAATTTGGATGAACTGAATTACCTTTATTATTAGCTGTCAACATGACTTCAACTTACGCGACACTTAATTTGAAGCGTTAGACTCGTGGTAATTCGGAGGTAGAGCTTATCCGACGCCTTGGGGACGGCGTCACTACCCACTAGAATCAAAGCGGCAGCATCAGCTGAAGAGAGGCACTTTTTGGCAGTAGCACATGTGTGGTTGCTGTTGTGCTGAGAGTCTTAGCTGCATTGTTTATGCCTATGGTGGAGATGGCAACACTGACTCATTCAGCCAGCAACATATTTCAGTGCATCGCTCATGTTCTTGTTCATGTACAGAACAATAATAAACCAAATTAACTGATACTTTCGTCGCCTCTTGGTGGAACAACATAATTATAAATGAGAAGTACAATGTTGTGTGTTTTATGTATATAGACTAAAGGGCGAGTGAACATTTGTACCGAGGGCGGGAATCGAACCTGGGTCTCAGGCTTGCTAGGGATGTGGGTTAGCCACTGAGCCAACTTAGCACAGGGGTTCAGACAACTGCACGCATTATCCTGGCACGCCTCCCTCTTCTATCGAAATTCTTACTGCCGTCCCAGCCTACTTTAAATTCCCCCTTATACACGAACAGAATTACCGAGGCTCTTCATTTTCTGGAATAGCTCCTAAGCACCGAACGTTAATGGGAGACCCAGGTGCAGGTATTGGTACAAATGAAATGACACGATTTCAGAGACTTTACTCGTCACATACATATACAGTCTATACAGGGTGTTACAAAAAGTTACGGCCAAACTTTCAGGAAACATTCCTCACACACAAAGAAAGAAAATATTTTATGTGGACATGTGTCCGGAAACGCTTACTTTCCATGTTAGAGCTCATTTTATTACTTCTCTTCAAATCACATTAATCATGGAATGGAAACACACAGCAACAGAACGTACCAGCGTGACTTCAAACACTCTGTTACAGGAAATGTTCAAAATGCCCTCCGTTAGCGAGGATACATGCATCCACCCTCCGTCGCATGGAATCCCTGATGCGCTGATGCAGCCCTGGAGAATGGCCTATTGTATCACAGCCGTCCACAATACGAGCACGAAGAGTCTCTACATTTGGTACCGGGGTTGCGTAGACAAGAGCTTTCAAATGCCCCCATAAATGAAAGTCAAGAGGGTTGAGGTCAGGAGAGCGTGGAGGCCATCTAATTGGTCCGCCTCTACCAATCCATCGGTCACCGAATCTGTTGTTGAGAAGCGTACGAACACTTCGACTGAAATGTGCAGGAGCTCCATCGTGCATGAACCACATGTTGTGTCGTACTTGTAAAGGCACATGTTCTAGCAGCACAGGTAGAGTATCCCGTATTAAATCATGATAACGTGCTCCATTAAGCGTAAGTGGAAGAACATGGGGCCCAATCAAGACATCACCAACAATGCCTGCCCAAACGTTCACAGAAAATCTGTGTTGATGACGTGATTGCACAATTGCGTGCGGATTCTCGTCAACCCACACATGTTGATTGTGAAAATTTACAGTTTGATGACGTTGGAATGAAGCCTCATCAGTAAAGAGAACATTTGCACTAAAATGAGGATTGACACGTTGTTGGATGAACCATTCGCAGAAGTGTACCCGTGGAGGCCAATCAGCTGCTGATAGTGCCTGCACACGCTGTACATGGTACGGAAACAACTGGTTCTCCCGTAGCACTCTCCATACAGTGACGTGGTCAACGTTGCCTTATACAGCAGCAACTTGTCTGACGCTGACATTAGGGTAATCGTCAACTGCACGAAGAATTGCCTCGTCCATTGCAGGTGTCCTCGTCGTTCTAGGTCTTCCCCAGTCGCGAGTCATAGGCTGGAATGTTCCGTGCTCCCTAAGACGCCGACCAGTTGCTTCGAACGTCTTCCTGTCGGGACACCTCCGTTCTGGAAATCTGTGATGAACACTAACCTGTTGATGCTACGTACTGATGTGCTTCACTCTAGTACTGTAGAGCAATGAGTCGCATGTCAACACAAGCACCGAAGTCAACATTACCTTCCTTCAATTAGGCCAACTGGCGGTGAATCGAGGAAGTACAGTACATACTGTTGAAACTAAAATGAGCTTTAACATGGAAATTAAGCGTTTCCGGACACATGTCCACCTAACATCTTTTCTATATTTGTGTGTGAGGAATGTTTCCTGAAAGTTTGGCCGTACCTTTTTGTAACACCCTGTATACAGGGTGACAATTATTGAACTATATGAAATAAACGTAAGTTAGTTACAAACTACGACGTGCACACATGCAAACGTCACTGCAGATATTCGGATGTAGGTTATGGCACGCAAACCATTCAGAAGTTATCACGATTGTATTTCATGTTGTTCAATAATTGTCACGCTGTACATTAAATCATATCTGTATGAGACTAGTAGAGGCTCTGAAATTGTGTCATTTCATTAATATTGTGTACGTTCTACAGGGTTAATGTATTTACTTGATCTGTTTTCGGCTTACAAGTCCATCATCAGAATTTAACTATCGTCTTCAAAGAAGCTACAATTGTTGTAAAGAAAATTGGAAAAGTTGTTACTTGAAACTTCCTGACAGATTAAAACTGTGTGTCGGACCGAGCCTCGAAGTCGGGACCTTTTCCTTTCGCGGGCAAGGGCTCTACCGTCTCAGCTACCCAAGGACGACCCACGGCCCGCCCTCACAGCTTCAATTCTGCCAGTACCTCGTCTCTTACCTTCCAAACTTCGCAGAAGCTCTCCTGCATACCTTGCAGAACTAGCACTCCTGGAAGAAAGGATATTGTGGAGACATGGCCTAGCCACAGCCTGGAGGATGAGTTCGGGTCTCTGTCTGGCACACAGTTTTATTCTGCCAGGAAACTTCATATCAGCGCACACTCCGCTGCAGAGTGAAAATCTCATTCAAGATGTTACTTGTCTAGACTGAGGAACGAATACACAGAAAACGCATATCGTAACCCCTTCACATCTGTGCCTTCCATCTAAGAACAAGTAATACCCTCCCGCAACATTCTGTGTCATCCGTACCATTGGTCGGAGACCGTCAGCAGCCGGAATAGAGAATTATCTCCTACGCATAGGCTGCCTTTGGTACCACAACACAGCATTTGGAGAGGTGCCGTAACCAGACTGCTTATGAATGGCGTCGCATTGTGTTCGGCGATGGGTAATGGGACTGCACTATCCAAGATTACCATCGCCGAAAAGTCTGGTGGTGACTTTGGAAGAGGTCTTATGCTTCTGATGTTTTGGAGAGGCACAACGATGTTACTGTTGGCGTTATGATGTGGAGAGCCATCGGGTATGATGTCACGTGACGGCTGGAAGTGATTGAGGGTACACTGTCGGTACAACGGTACGTCACGGACAGCCTGCGTCCTCGTGGGTTGCTTCTCATGTGACAGTTTCGTGGTGCCACTTTTAAACACGGCAATGCTCAACGCTCGTCCACTCATGGTACGTGTCTCTATGTACTGTCTGCGTGATGTTGAGGTGCACCAGTATCCTGAATATCAAGGACCAGCTACAACAGTTGTGGGCCAGCTTGCCTCAGGAGAGGATCCAATGGCTTTATGACACTCTCCCAAACGAATCAGTGTATGCATTCAGGCCACAGACTGTGCAACGTCATACTGATAAGGCGGCTCATGCTGCCAAGTTCTTTGAAAATTTGACTCGATTTTGTAGTCGCCGAAATAACTTCACATGTGCCTTCCGCCCTTGAAGTTTCATTTCGTTTCCTCTTCTCGTTCTGGTTGCTTCACATTTTTGTCAAGCACTGCACATTGTAGATAGCTACTGCCCTAAAACACTCCCTTGAGGTACCCACGAAATTACCCTTACATCTGTCAATTTCGTACTGTTATGAATAACATACCAAATTCCGTTGGCAAGGAGGTCTTGAATCCAGTCACATACACTGAAGAGCCAAAAAACCTGATACATCTGCCTAATATCGTGTAGGACCACCGCGAGCACGCAGAAGTGCCCCAACACGACGTAGCATGGAACCGACCTATATCTGAAGTAGTGCTGACACCATGACTCCTGCAGGGCTGTCCATAAATCCGTAAGAGTACAAGGGGGTGGAGATCTCTCCTGAACAGCACGTTGCAAGGCATCCAAGATATGCTCAATAATGTTCATGTCTGGAGAGTTTGTTGGCCAGCGGAAGTATTTAAACTCATAAAAGTGTTCCTGGAGCCACTCTGTAGCACTTCTGGACGTGTGGGGTGTCGTATTGTCCTGCTGGAATTGCCCACGTCCGTCGGAATGCACAATGGACATGAATTGATGCAGGTGATCAGACAGGATGCTTATGTACGTGTCACCTGTCAGAGTCGTACCCGGACGTATCAGGGCTCCCATATCACTCCAACTACACACGCCCCACACCATTACAAAGCCTCCACCTGCTTGAACAGTCCCCTGCTAACATGCGTCCCCTGCTAACATGCAGGGTCCGTGGATTCATGTGGTTGTCTCCATACCCGTACACGTCCATCCGCTCGATACAATTTAAAACGAGATTCGTCCGGTCAGGCAACATGTTTCCAGTCATCGGTTTTGACGGGCCCAGGCGAGGCGTAAAGCTTTATGTCGTGTAGTCATCAAGGGTACACGAGTGGGCCTACGCCTCCGAAAGCCTATATCGATGATGTTTCGTTGAATGGTTGGCACGCTGACACATGTTGGTGGCCCAGCATTGAAATCTGCAGCAATTTGCGGAAGGGTTGCACTTCTGTCAAGTTGAAGAATTGTCTTCAGTTGTCGTTGGTCCTGTTCTTGCAGGATCTTTCTCCGGCCGCAGCGACATCGAAGATTTGATGTTTTACTGGATTCCTGATATTCACGGTACACTCGTGAAATGGTCGTAAGGGAAAATCGCCACTTCATTGCTACCTCGGATATGCTACGGTCCATCGATCGTGCGCCGACTACAACACCACGTTCAAACTCAGTTAAATCTTGATAACCTGTCGTCGTAGCAGCAGTAATCGGTCTAACAACTGCGCCAGACACTTTTTGTCTTACACAGGCGTTGCCGACCGCAGCGCCGTATTCTGCCTGTTTGCATATTTCTGTATTTGAATGCGCATGCCTACACCAGTTTCTCTGGTGCTTCAGTGTATCTACTCCAACACTTGTTTAGCTCATATTTTGTTCGCAAATCGTCAGTGCGAAACTTTATCGCATCTCTTCCGAATGTTAACGAACAGTGGAACATATGGTCGATTCTTTCTCCAGCAAAGTTTATAATGCATGAGCATAAAACATATACCACATTTCTACAACAGACTCACGTCAGTGTGATGGGCATATTTTTATGTCCATCTACGGGACGACCCTGCTTGAGACTAATAACAACTCTAGCTTTTCTCCAATCACTTGTTACCATTTGTTGTTCCAGCGACCTCAATAAACTGCCGGTAGAGGAGAGCAAGTTCATTCGCATAATCTGTGTGGAATCTGACAGGTATCTAATCTGATCCAGATGCCTTACCACTGCTGAACTGTTCTAGCCGATTTTCTATTCCGCGATCGCTTATCTCAATACCTGCCACCTCGCCATTCGAGCGACTTTCGCAGTGAAACAATTTCGGAAGAGGAATTTCAGTATTTCCGTCATGTCTCTATAATATTTCATTTCGGTATGGTTACAGAACGATTGAATACAGGCTTTCAATTCGCTTGCTGATTTTACGTAACTTCACAACTTCTCAGTATTTTTCGACAGATCGGTTGGCAAAATTTGGCTTTGGAATTCATTTGAATGTATCTTGCTCTCCTTAAGCTTTTTTGTCTTGGTTCAAATTTTGCTTGTAAAACAGGCTTCGACTTCGCTTAAATCTCTGATAAAGCTTTTTTTGTTTTCGTAGCAACTTTCTAAATTCTATTACGAATGAAGGATGGATACGCCTTTTTGCAAGTACACAATTATTATTTTACTTTAATACACAAATATGTTTCACCACAGTTGTGTCATCCTCAATGGGCTCTTTCCTTTCTTTTTGTGAAAATACAAAACTATATTTAGGTTAGGAAATATATTATATTGGCTTTTTATTGTTACTTAAATTACAAATGTTTATATTGTGTGTGTCCTATGGCTGCCAACCGAAATCAGCGACAGGCTGAATTAGTACACCCCGTCATCTGCAAACATGAGGGGAGTTCCGGATATCGTCTTCACTGAATTTTTGTTTGTAATCCAACCTTTAAAATATATATTCCGGTAAAAGTCGTGGTATGTGTTCCTTTTTTGGCCCTACCATTGCTGTATTTGGCCTGTCGTAATCTGTGGCTGGTTTGTATTTGAGTGCCGAACGACTTTTTGTTGTTTTTGTGTAGTGGACAGACCTGCGGACACGGCTAAAAATTTTGTTAAGCTTTAGTATGGAGAAGTAATTGGTGTTGTTTGTTATTCATGGATTATATTTCGTATTTTAACAGCGTTTACTCACGTTTTGTCCTGTTCATTTGTGAATATTGTATCTTGCTATGTTGCTGTGGTTTGGACACGCGTTTCATTTAACAGTTTACGTTTCTGATGCACTTTTGACCACTTTTCACTGTTTTGTTTTGGTTTGACGACCGCGAACTTTGAATTTGTTCCCTTTGTTTTCATTTTGTCTGTGCTATGTGTGCGTGTGCGTGTGTGTGTGTGTGTGTGTGTGTGTGTGTGTGTGTGTGTGTCTTTCTTTATTTAGTGTTGTCTGATAGTTCGTTTAGAGTGCTGAAGGGTATTTTGTTGCAGAGTTCGGTCATTAATGACTTTTTTGCGCTGTTTGATGGCTTATTGGTTGTGTTAATTTTCTTCTATTGTTAAAAATGGTACCAGTGATTACTGCGTTCTAGAATTTGGGGTTCCGTTTCTATGCCACCGGAGTGGTGGTTGTTTTTAACGAGGTGGTTGGCAAATGTGGAATGTGAGTTACTACTTTTTAGTGCTGTTAAATGTTCCGAGTATCTTATCCTGAAATTTATAGATGCCTGTCCTGCAGGTTAGTTGGTATATACCTGCTCTGTTGAATTTATCTGTGGTGGTATTAGGTTTTTGTAATATTTTCCGCAGTGTGTTGTTTGTTTTATACATACTTTGTTTTGTCATAGTGTTTCCTATTCTTTGTGTTATTCGTTCTCAAAGGCGCTACTTTTTCACTTCTTTGTGGCTTCATCATCTTGTGTGCTTTGTGTGTTCTCTGCTGTGTGCTTGTTACTGGTGTCTTGGGCTGTGATACTGTTGTGTGTTCAGTGCCAGTTGTGTTTTTATTTTTTGGTTCAGTTTGTCAACAGTTTTTATTTTGTAACAATTTTGTATGGCAATCTGTATGGTTATGTTTCGTTATCGTGCATAGCTATATTTTTCCATTGGAATAATACTGTTCAGTGTGTTGGAAGTATCTGAGGCTGACCTGCTTGTGAGCTGTCGGATGGTTTGTCCTGTTGTGAATAACTAAACTGGTTGATCTAGGTTTCCTGTATACTGAGAACCAGTGTTTGTACTTTTCGTTTTCCATTGTGATGTCTAGAAAATTTATTTATTCGTCTCTTTCAGTTTCAAGGGTTTCAAGCATTTTCTAAATTCTAACACGTTCGGACTTTCCCACACCCTTAAACCTTGCTAGGCACATTCAAGTGTAAGGTTTATTGTACAATAATATTGAGATTTATCCATTTGTTTTGCATATTTTCTTCCCAAGGGCTGAATATTTGATGTTGACTGCTCAGATACTCTGCAATTTGTTTCCTGTCACTCTTGATAAGCAAAAATATTTTCCTACGTTTCTCAACATTCCTTACAGTACCTGTACCCATAAACGCAATAACAGTCTTATAGCCACTGATTCCGTTCTGTGTGTTAGCTGTTTCGAAAAGTTCTGGTCTTTTACTGACCAAGAGGTCTAGACATTTCCGTCACGAGTCGACTCTGTAACTAACTGCTCGGAGTATTATTCAGAAAAAAAAACGTTGATAACAATCTCAAACGAATGCCTGTCTCTTGAACCACTTTTAATCGCATGATTTCCCCATTCTATAGCTGGCTGGCTTCATCCTACATATCTTCGTGTTTCAAGGTGGTATACACCGAGCGAGGTGGCACAATATTTAAAGACACTAAACTCCTGTTTTGGGAGTTTTGCTACTTAGACTTAACTTTTCCGTGATTTTACTAATTGAAGAAGAATGCTTGGATTTCCTGTAAGAAGGACATGATCTAATTGTTATCTACTCATTGGCTAACTTGAGCATGTCCTCTGTCGCTAATGATAGCACCGTCGACCGAACGTTAAACCTAATCTTCCTTGCTCCAACTGATACTTATATTAGATGTACCAGTAGCTCTTCCCTACTAATTTTTGCATATTAGTTACTGTTAAGTTTCCACCGGTAAAAAAAGCCAATTACAAAGTCACAAACTACTACGGTCACTCATTCACAACCGCACCGCCTCAAGTGTTCTGCCTCTCCCAACCAGAGGGGATTGTCAACGCCCCCCAAAACAAGTGTGTGTCTTATATTATCAGGTTCAAGATCGATGGTCACGAATGAACTCTGCATAAACAACGTGTCGTTCCGATATCGTATCAGACTGAATGACGTAATTAAATACATCTTCAATAATCTCGTTGGTCAAGCTTCTGGTGAAATGACGTATGGATCCGATTAAATGTGTTTGCATTCAGATGATAATAACTGAGTTATTGCAGAGACACTCGCAACAACCGTAGAGCTATTAGGTGGGTTTACTGTAGCTGCAGCCAGAAAATGTATTACTTTCGTTCTGTTCTGAGCGGGCATGTCACTTAACCTCCGGTCATTAGTTATCGAGGTGTATATATTGCCATAACGATCCTCTGTAATATGTAATGAGACAAATCCAGAAAGCGAGATACCCTGCGTAATCCCACACTTGGATTCAAGCCACATCTGGATTACTTTCCTTCCGCACAAGTAAACACCAGAAGCCACACAATAAGAGCACTTCCGCAAAACGTTAGTATGATCTGTCTGTGACGGCGTCGCAACCAAGAAAATGCTAAACAATCAAGTAAAGTTGTCCTCAACCCGAAGGTAAGTTATAACACATCACGCCTTTACTGCGTATGCTCCTATTGGAGGTAGGATGCCCACCCTTTCGTCCAGTCTTCAAACTGAACTACCGAGCCGATTATAGGTGACCTACAGTTTAACGTTGACTGCTAACCACGGTAAAACTCGAATACAAGAAATTTTTCATATTTGGTTTATAGTTATGTACAGAATGCTGTATTTTTATCTGCCTCAAGTTATGTTGGCTGTACACACGGGACGTCGTAGTTCGCTTTCATGTCAACGTCATTGCTATAATAATGGGCAGGTGTTCGAAATGACCTGCGAACGTAAGAGTATTACGCAGATCGATTTGTGCTACAATTGTTAGGCACAGCACGTCACCACTGATATGTGACTGTGAGTGTCCTATTGTATACTACTGTAAGGCGATAAAAAATGCAGTGACATGTACATTTCTCGGACAGTGCGCGATCTCTCGAAAGCCTCAGCTGTCTAGCTCATATATCTTCTCCATTTCAAGCAGCTTCGCTTTTTTATCGCAGCGAGGCCCCCAGAGGTTATCTCTTTCAAAGGTCGAAGTAAGAATACTGTCATACTCGTAACCACGAACGAGCTGTAGCATACCAAATGATGCACTGCAGCGACTGAGGGTGATGCCTTCGTGTGCTGTAAACTAATTCTCTGCATTCGATACTATCGTTCACATAAGTTTTACTGTTTGTCTGCCATTTAGGAGCTGCAGAAAAACTCTTTAGCAGTCGACGTTTTTCTACATGGCATATTACTAGAGTAAATAAAACATACACTGCTGTAGAAAAAATTGTAACAGTCGAGGAAACAGCAAGGGAGGTTTTCGAAATGATTAACTACGGTATTCACTTTCATATAGACAACGTATTGTGATGCTGACATGAAAACTCCAATCTTCCATGGAATCGAGTCAAAGAGAAGTTGGATATGTTTCCGTATCATTTCGGACAGGTTGCATCGATTAGAGCTCAAATTCCTTGGTACATATCACCAGCGTATACTGGCAGATGGGAAGAAGGAAGCAAGGTTAGATTTTTAACGTCCTGTCGATGTCGATATTATTAGAGACGAGTTACTAGCTCAGATGAACGATAGAGTAAGGGAGCCTTTATGGATTGTGGAAACTGCTCTAAACGTGTAGGTCTACAGCAATTTAGAGAAATTTTATTTATACTTTATTTTTTGTTGCTGCGTTTCACTTCAGAATCTGCCGTCTTGTGGCCAAGGTGGCTCGTGAGACAACTATTAACATGACTTGCGACGCACTAATGCCTGGAAAAATTACGCGCTAGCAGCTCAAGTGTAATTGTGATACTGCTCGCACAGAACTCGACAGGAAACTGTGGGCGAAATTGAACAGATCTCGCAATGGGCGTGGAAGATGCGCAGACTCTCTTTACAGATGGGTGCTACAGAGTCTCCGGGCCCCGAAACAAACAATCAAGCACATTAGAGATGAATGCCCCTTGCGTTCCTACCAGGGGAGTTGGAGCGACCTCATGAAAGCTGATGATACGGCCCTTATATGGATTAGAAACCTAGATGTTGACGTTTAGTTACTTCTGTATGTAGTTTGTATTTTGATATTCCTGTTATACATAGTATTACTAATGTTATATACCTGTAATTTTAAACTGCATGCGAGCTATACGAATAAATAAAAATAAGCTACAGAGACTGAAACATTCCTTTTATCCGCCCTCAAGTTAACAGCTCGAAATCCAAATCGCAACCAGAATCTATACGAAGGAAGGGTTTAACGTCCCGTCGACATTGAGGTCATTAGTGACGGAGAATACGCTGCGGCGACAAAAGCCTCTCGGCGGTACCTGCGCGACTGTCCAGTTACATTCCTCAACGCAAGCCCTACGGATTGTTAGTCACGCCATCACACGAGTTTCTCTAATTTCGTGTGACAACAACAGACTGCTATGTTTTTGTCTACAGTTTGGAGTGTCTTACCAAACGAACTCCGTACGGTGTTTCTTGTTCAAATGGTTCAAATGGCTCTGAGCACTATGGGACTCAACTGCTGAGGTCATTAGTCCCCTAGAACTTAGAACTAGTTAAACCTAACTAACCTAAGGACATCACAAACATCCATGCCCGAGGCAGGATTCGAACCTGCGACCGTAGCGGTCTTGCGGTTCCAGACTGCAGCGCCTTTAACCGCACGGCCACTTCGGCCGGCGGTGTTTCTTGTGTAGGCGGAGATTAGTATTTAACGACCCATCGACAACGAGGTCATTAAAGACGAGCACGAGCTCGGATTAGGGAAGGATTGGGAAGGAAATCGGTCGCGCTCTTTCAAAAGAACCATCCCGTATTTTCGTGAAGCGATTTAGGGAAATCACGGAAAATCTAAATCTGGATGGCCGCACACAGGTTTGCACCACGTGGCTCGGTGTTTTGCACAGTATTGCGAGTTTTCCCAACTGAAATTGCTAGGCCCCAGGAGCTGTAGAGCTCTTATATCAGATCACAGTACAGTATGTGCCACAATAATATTTTTATCATAAATACTGATGCCTTTAAAAATATTTTTGTCCATTTCTATTTATTGCGATTAGACCAGATGAATATCGAGATGATTTCTCTGAATAGGGTACGACAGTTTTTTCCTTATGGCTAGACTGATTAACGAAACTTATAATAGAATATTTATTAAAATTGTAGTTTTGTATGACCATGGCCAAACGTCCAGTAGGTGGGGGTAGTTCTTTCTTAGTGCTTGACATATAACAAAAATATAAAGATTTTTACAAATCGGTATCGCAATAATAATAACAAAATGACATTAAAATCTGCCTGCATAGTGTGAACTCTCATGTGGACGATTAGAACAGCACAGACAGAATGCTCGTGCGCCTTGAAGCGGTCGGACAGAGACCACTCTCTCAGAAGCGTTTTGTGCATTATTTCAAGGTTTTGGATTTCTTTATATGCCAGTGCAACAACGAGTAAATAAACAACAACAGGACTCATGTCTAGCCTTAATTCTGTAACAAAATGCAACGGTCCGCAGCTCGTGGTCGTGCGGTAGCGTTCTCGCTTCCCGCGCCCGGGTTCCCGGGTTCGATTCCCGGCGGGTTCAGGGATTTTCTCTGCCTCGTGATGACTGGGTGTTGTGTGATGTCCTTAGGTTAGTTAGGTTTAAGTAGTTCTAAGTTCTAGGGGACTGATGACCATAGATATTAAGTCCCATAGTGCTCAGAGCCAAAATGCAACGATGTTTGAAAAACGAAATGTTGGCAGAGCCTGTAACTACCCCATGAGTTTCAATATTCCGACAAACTGTTTCGCGGAACGTCATAACAGGTGGTCTGCATCCAACACGTCCAGCAGTATTATCGTCCATATGAATCACGGAACAAATAACGAATTAAACTAAACTTACCAGAAGCACTTGCCATATTATTTGCAGAACACTTACGTTTTTCCAGATTCCTACACATGACCTCCTCCTCCACCTACAACGGCTGGGGAAGTAAGTGTCTTTCTGCTGGGTTCCAGGGCACCAGGGAACTGCTGGAAACGAAAAGGCGGATCTAGCAGCCAAGGAGGCGTACCTTGATCCTCAGGTCTTTCGGTGTGTCATCCCCCTGCGTGCTAAGACGTAACTGTTGAGCTCCAGAGTGTTGCGTCGGTGGGAGGATGAGTGGCTGGAAGTAAGCGACAATAAGCTCCGTGTCGTAAAGCGCACAACTAGGCCGTGGCGAACCACGTCGACGCATGGTCTTTTGCTCCGGCGAGAGGACCCTCCAATGTGTGTCGCTTGTGGCATACACATCAGTGTGCGCCACATTTCATTACACTGCATTTCATTTTCAGACCAGCGTGCCGCGGCTGATTTGCCGACGGATCTGCAGTCTATTTTAGGTAATGATCAAACGAATGTGGTTCGCGTTTTAAAGTTTTGTGAATTGTCCAACGTTTTTACCAATATTTTAGGGATATGGTTTTAATGTCTTCATTGGGCGACTGGCTCGCCCATATTTTACGTAAGTGGCCAGCCATTGACATTTTCCTGTGCCTTCATTTTAGCCCCCTTGTCGTTTTACTCCTGTATACCATCCTTTCTTCTTTGCTGTTGTTTCAACGTCATGTTTTACTACTTCTCTACACACTTTTAATATGAGTACGGGAGCTGATAAGCGGCCGTAAGCACTGAACACACGCACCAGACATCGCCATCTGTTAATGTCGTGGACGGAGTTCTGTGTTTGGTGACTACAAGAATATTTAGTATCGAACCTGAATAGTGACGCGTTCACATTTCAGGAGAGTATCGAGCGCATAACACCTAGCACGGCCGCGAAATATCATACTACCGCAGTGGCGCACGTGTATAAACCCACGTCTGGCCAGAATCTCAGCACATTGCGGGCTATTGTACTGTGTCTCGTTTTTGTATTCATGCTTTCGACTCTAATGACCTCGCCGTCGACGTAACGTTAAATTCTTATACTATATTCATGCTGTCACGGTGAGGTATAAGCCTTTAGTTTCGTACAGTGTGTGAGGTCTCATTTGATCCACTTATTGATCTGACCAGCGTACTTTCCATACTTAGAAAGTTAACTTGAAATTCTATCACTGCTTTGCATTGCTGTTCTTAGGGAATTACAAAACCACTACAGGATGATAATTTAACTGAGCTCCTGACAGTCACTTTTCCCTCATTCAAGAGAAACTTACCACTGATGTGCAGATACAATTGATTTTAAACAGATATCTGCAACTACTTTTTTTTTCTTTTTAAGATCATTTAAACTTATGCGTGTAATAGCTTGTTAAGCTTTTCTATTATGGCACGAACAAACGATTTGACTCTCTAACGACATACAGCAAGAGGTTTTCGGGAAGAATGGGGAAGTATTGGTAAGGCATAGTTAAATGTAACAACTGAAATTGATGGTACTCTAGCTACTTGAAAGACATAATCCGTAACAGAATCTCCATCGCATACCGTCGAGGACAACAGGGGAGATTACTGTTCCATCCAGTTACGTATTATCTCGTGTCATCACAAAAGGGGATTATACTGAAAACTTATTTCACAGCATTATTACTGGAAAATTAAGTAATGAAATTAGTTATATTCCAAACTCAGTCGTGAAAATAAAACAAAAGAATAAGATAGCACATCATTAATGGCGATTACTGGCATCATTAATTTCAACAATCATTTAATATACACCTGACGTAGTAGAAGCAAGGACCAGTTCGTTTAGGGTTACGCACGTACAGAACATTTGTGCTATTCTCGAGAGCGAAAGTGCATACGCGTACAGTAATTTTTTAAATAAGTAATACTCAACAAAATATTATACGAAAATTACTTTTGCGTCACGGATAGTTGAGAAATACGTAATTTCATTAAAGTGCAACTGATAGTTAAGCCATCGAGGCAGACTTCTTATACCAAAACTTCTCTGAATAAACAGTTACTGTCAAGCACCAGTAAAGGTTAAATTACGTTTCAGGACACAGAATGCTGCTAACTCAGAATGCAGGACGGTTTTTCTGCTCTTATGAAATTTTGAATTTATAAGAGACAGTCAAATGAAAACGAGACAGAATTAACGCACAGCGGTACGTGGACACTTTGCAAAGATTGAAGCTCTCTATCAAGTCCAAATGCCCAGGAATGCTGACGGACGGCAATCAACGCTTGCCCACATGTAGCCAACGCTGTAGAAGTTTCGCTGGGAAGGCCTGACACATCCTCCATAAAGCCCCGATCTCTGTCCACTTGATTTCCATATTTTTGGAGCCCTGAAGCAAGACATTCGTGGCCGTCGATTTACTTTGGACGAGGAGGTGCACGCCTGTGTAAAATCATGGTAAGCCCAAACATACATTTTTTCATGTAGGCAGTGACTGTATTTCTCATAGTGGGTTAAATGTTTTGAGAGTCATGGCAATTACTTTTCTAATAATAAACAGTTTGATTACTTTCTTTCCATCTGTCTGGTTTTCATTTCACTGCCCCTTACAGTTTATTAAGCAATAGAAAAGAACCATAAATAGTTAATAGTACGCATGTTCAGAATAATTTGTGCTAGCTTCTAGATGGATCCTGAGCGGAGACCTATTATCGTGACAAGTGAACCGTTTTTCACAAGTCTAACGGCGGTAGACAACAGCCTCTCCAGTGAGATCTACCGTACGCACACATACCCGAAGTAGTAATGGATTTGCGGGTGAAATCATGCAAGTTGTGGAATTTGTGAGTATGTAGCGGTTCGTTGATATAGTACCAATCTATGACACCAAAATTCTCGAGTTAGATCCTCGTTCAGCCCCGTGATTTTAAATTTGTAAGTTATTACTTCTTTCTCCTCTGGCACCGTTTGTCGGTATGCAAAATACCCACTGGAAGATGTAGAAATAATTTAGTTTACATGATGAAATTGATATTCAGGCATGGCCAGTCGCTAATTCACAGTAAATCTTTAAAATTGAGAGGATGGACTTTAGGAGATGAAGATAATTCAGTCCAGGTCAAGTTTATTGTTAGATTTTCGGCAGACTCAACAAGTGTAAATGGTTTGCCAAATTCCGACATCCACAAATGCGGATCTGGACCAAGGAATTCCCGAAGAGGCTGTAGAACAAAAATTGTGGGTGTAGTGAGAATAACATTTCGCTTACCACTGTCTGAAGACGCTCCGACCATTGATACATTTATCACCTGCATCGAAGCAGTTCTCCCTACCGAACGAGGTGATACAGTAGTTAACACATTGTACTGCAGTTGAGAAGATGACAGTTAAGATCTACTTCAGGTCATGAAGATTTAAGTTTTCTCTTGATTTCCTAATTGTTTAAGGCGAATGGCGGGTGGTTGGTTTGAAAGGACACAGCCGATCACATCGTTGCCCCTCCTCAAGGTTGTGACCCGACTCTAACGACCTCATCGTCGACGAGTCGTTAAGCTCTAATTTTCCTTAGATTCCCTACATTTACATACGTACTCCGCAAGCCACAGTATGGTGTAAGATGGAGGGCACCATGTAGCACTAATAGTCATTTCCTTCCTATTCCATCAACAAATGGAGCGACAGAAAAATGCCACAGCACAAGGCCTCATTTTTCTTACCCTATCTTCACAATCCTTATGCGAAATGTACGTTGGCGACAATAGGCTCGGTCTGTATTCAGCTCCTAATGCACATTCTCTAAATTTTCTCAACAGTGTTACGCGAAAAGAACTTCATCTTCCCTCTAGGAATTCACATTTGAGTTCGCGAAGCATCTCCGTAACACGGTTGATCGAATCTGCCGGTAACAAATTTAGCAGCAGACCGCTGAATTGTTTCGATTTCTTCCTTTAATCCGATCTGGTGGGAATCCCAAACACTCGAGGATTATTCAAGAATGGGTCGCCCAAGAGGTAGAAGAACTACACTACCCTAAAACTATCCTAATAAACTGAAGTCGACGATTCGCCTGCACTGCTACAATTCTTACATGCTCGTTCCATTTTGAAACGTTACGCCGAGATAAATAATCGACGTGACTGTGTGGAGCAGCACATCGCTAATACTGTATTCGAACATTACATGATTGTTTTTCCTACTCAACTGCATGAACCTAAATTTTTCTACATTTAGAGCAAGCTGCCATTCGTCAGGTCAAATAGAAATTCTAGGTAATTCTGTATCCTTCTACAGTCACTCCCCCTTATAATACAGCATCATCACCAAAAATTCGCAGACCGCTGCTCTCTCTATCCGTTAGATCATTTATGTACTCGTATATACAGAATAAGAGCGCCCTATCACACTTCCCTGGAGCACTCCTGACGGTACGCTTGTCACTGAACGCTAGACGTCGAGAGAAACGCACTGGTTTCTATTACTTCTGAAGTCTTCGAGCTACATATCTAGGAACGTACTCCGTATGCTAGGATCTTCGTTATAAGTCTGCAGTGAGGCACCGTATCACCCGCCCGGATAGCCATGCGCGTTAAAGCGTGCTTCCGGAACGGGCAGAGGCGCCAGCCCCGGATCGAATTCATCCGGCAGCATTTATTAGGCGACTAGTTTCTAACCCTTATAGGTTCATTTTCAACCCTTGCTGCTGAGATTATAAAAACTGTACATAGTTGTCAGTGGGCGGTGAATACAAAAGTGGCATTACAATAAAAAGTTCCAATTTAACAGAAATTAATGATTTGAATGTAAACATACCTGCACTGACAGTACCTGATCTTGACAACAAACACTGAGTGGCAACACAAGGTCTATAAATGTTTGCAGGATGCGTGCCACAATCCATACATGTCTGGTACCAAGTCAAAATCAAACTGGAGGTCAACATAACGCAACAACACCAGGAAACTCACGTAGAAGCGCACATCCGCAGCCATTGGGCTTGTTGCGTTTTAAAACTGGGATGCGTCTAAGCACCTTCATTAAACCTGATAACAATACAGTGAATGACAACAACAAATGTACAGGTATTACACAAATACAAATACTAATGTGACGCGTACCCGTTACATATTGGAACAGAAGTCAAGCGCTTCATGTTCAAGTGCGCGTTCACCAAGAGACGCATCGAATTCAAAAAGGGGCACTGCAGTGCCTTTATTAACCAGTCACATGTGATATAAAGTGCAATGAAACAAATCGCATTTGTTGCTCTATTACAAATTCCGCGTTGGACATACAGATGGTTGTCTTCCAAAAGTCTACATACGCATAGTTTACATACATATAACATTTAAAAACAATACATATCGTTTGTTTAACCAATAAGTTTTGCAAAACATTACATAGTCCTACTAAAAACAGCGTCTCATAGCATCCAATCAGCATTACATCACGTCATGCGCGACCACCTTGAAATCGCTTTATCCTGTACTTAAACTGTGTATCTGTCCATGCGAGTCCTGTTGTGAATTACAGAGGATGAATACTGAAACACGGATACTGAAGCATTTTACGTAATCCCAAACAATTTTGTGCTACTGCTCATACATGCTGCATGAACAACCTTTTTCATATAGTGCGCCTACGATCACGCCACTCTTCAGCCACACACATTATGGCTTGACATAATTTACTAACTAGAAATACTAATCCAATTACAGATGCACTTAAATGCTCTCCTACGAAACATTGTTTCAAATTGAAACATCCTGATCTAAAATGTTTGGTGGCTTGATATACTCCTCTAACTACGGATTACACTCAAACGATATAATATCTATTACAAAGCGCTCTCGTGCGAAACATTGTGCTACGTGCCATACAGAGCGCACAAATTTCCTGTTTATTCGCTGTGAGATCATCATACACTACTTTGGGCATCTAATGCAGTAAATAAAATTGAAACGGCCAAAATATGTAGCCTGCATGTGAAAACCCACATACCTTACCTAAAAGCGAAATAAAATAAAATTAAAATTAATAAAATTTAAATAGTAAAGAAATAAAATTTAAAAAATTTAAAAATCAGGTCATTGTGTCCGACTTCCGTGTACGAGCATTTTGTACGTCATCTGCGCACACTACTTAAAAACTATTTAATACTAGGGATCGTGCCATACACACCCTAACCCCTGTTAATATCCTTGCATTACCATCTAGCAATTATCGGGAAACGGCAGGGCGTCCCAGAACGCTTGATAAAGACACTCGTGACATTGAGTGGGCATTCAATTAAATATACATGTTTTGCTAAATAAATGGGTAGGAGCGGAGTGTTTAAATTACAGTGATCTTGTCAATGTGCGTGGTATTAAGCAGTTCAAGAAATTACAAAAACAGAAGTCTCTGCAAGTCCGAAATAATTTGGGGAGCGTGAGTATGCAATGATAAGCCCTGGTTGGACAACTGTCACAACCTCTTATGAAATTACTTTCCTTACTGTAGCGAACAGTACGCATATAAAAAAAAAATTTGCATCACTTCCGTTCCGAGAGTTCCGGAACATGTACAGAAAATTGGAATAGAGATCAACATAAACATCATTTTCGCCCTTTTTATTGCTCATGAAAACCACACACTGCATGTTGTAGTCCGCAGCTCGTGGTCTTGCGGTAGCGTTCTCGCTTCCCGCGCACGGGATCCCGGGTTCGATTCCCGGCGGGGTCAGGGATTTTCTCTGCCTCGTGATGACTGGGTGTTGTGTGCTGTCCTTAGGTTAGTTAGGTTTAAGTAGTTCTAAGTTCTAAGGGACTGATGACCATAGATGTTAAGTCCCATAGTGCTCAGAGCCATTTGAACCAGCCAGCCATGTTGTACCACCATACAGCGAGACCTTCAGAGGTGGTGGTCGAGATTGCTGTACACACAGGTCCCTCTTATACCCAGTTGCACACCCTTTTGCACTGATGCATGCCTGTATTCGTCGTGGCATACTATCCACAAGTTCATCAAGGCACAGTTGACCCAGATTGTCCCAGTCCTCAACGGCGTTTTGGTGTAGATCACTCAGAGTGGTTGGTGGGTCTCGTCGTCCATGAACAGCCCTTTTCGGTCTATCCCAGGAATGTTCGATAGGGTTCATGTCTGGAGAATATGCTGGCCACTCTAGTCGAGCGATGTCGTTATCCTGAAGGAAGTCATTCACAAGATGTGCACTGTGAGGGCGCGAGTTGTCGTCCATGAAGACGAATGCCTCGCCAATATGCTGTCGTTATGGTTGCACTATCGGTGGGAGGATGGCATTCACGTATCTTCCAGTCGTTACGGCGTCTTCCATGACCACCAGCGGCGTACGTCGGCCCCACTTTATACCCGCCCAAAACAGCACGGAACCTCAACCTTGCTGACTCGCTGGACGGTGTGTCTATGGCGTTCAACCTGATCGGGTTACCTCCAGACACTTCTCCTACGATTGTGTGTTTGAAGGCACATGCGACACTCTTCGGTGAAGAGAACGTGATGCCAGTCCTGAGCGGTCCATTCGGCATGTTGTTGGGCCTATCTGTACTGCCCTGCATGGTGTCGTGGTTGCAAAGGTGGACCTCGCGTTGGACGTTGGGAGTGAAGTTGCGCATCATGCAGCTTAATGCGCACAGTTTGAGTCGTAACACGATGTCCTGTGGCTGCACGAAAAGCATTATTCAACATGGTAACGTTACTGTGAGGGTTCCTCCGCGCCACAATCCGTAGATAGCGGTCATCCACTGCAGTAGTAGCCCTTGGCCCGCCTGAGCGAGGCATGTCATCGACGGTTCCTGTCTCTCTGTATCTCCCCCATGTCCGAACAAGATCGCTTTGGTTCACTCCGAGACGCCTGGATACTTCCCTTGCTGAGATCCCTTCGTGGTACAAAGAAACAATGCAGACGCGATCGAACTGCGGTACTGACCGTCTAGGCATTTTTAAACTACAGACAAAACGAGCCGTATACCTTCTTCCTGGTGGAATGTCTGGAACTGATCGGCTGTCGAACCCCTCCGTCTAATAGGCTCTGCTAATGCATGGTTATTTACACCTTTGGGTGGGTTTAGTGACATATCTGAACAGTCAAAGCCCGCATCTCGTGGTCGTGCGGTAGCGTTCTCGCTTCCCACGCCCGGGTTCCCGGGTTCGATTCCCGGCGGGGTCAGGGATTTTGTCTGCCTCGTGATGGCTGGGTGTTGTGTGATGTCCTTAGGTTAGTTAGGTTTAAGTAGTTCTAAGTTCTAGGGGACTGATGACCATAGATGTTAAGTCCCATAGTGCTCAGAGCCATTTGAACCATTTTTTGAACAGTCAAAGCGACTGTGTCTGTGATACAATATCCGCAGTCAACGTCTATCTTCAGGAGCTCTGGGAACCGAGGTGATTGATGTGTGTAGTTGTGATATGGACACGGACAACATCTTAGGTCATCAGCCCCCTAGAACTTAGAACTACTTTAACCTAACTAACCTAGAGACATCACGCACATCCATGCCCGAGGCAGGATTCGAACCTGCGACCGTACGGTCGCGCGGTTCCAGACTGTAGCGTCTAGAACCGCTCCGCCACCGCAGCCGACTCCCAGCAAAGAGTCTACCCAGTACCAGTCAGTGTTGTCCTTATTTTCCTAAGAGTCCAGCCGTTACCGTATTCTCCAGAAGAACACTTCACTGTGCCGAAAATAGTTTTCGATGCCAGGTTGAAATCACCGTCCAGCCAAAGAAGTTTGGTTCTTGTGGTGTTTTTCTAAATCGCTTAATGCAAATATTGGGATAGTTCATTTGAAAATGATATAACCGCTTCCCAGTCCTCAACACGAGGCTGTACTCTATCTGTAGTGAAGTTAACCAAACATCTGACTTTGTTTTCCGTTCCGTTTGTCGCAGGAATGCAAGTACAGCAGTGTGTGAAGGAGAACTTTTATTACAATACACGATGCATTTCGAACCCTGAGCGATGATCATCTTCAGGTGCTTGACATCAGTTCTGCATCATTGTGTGAAACAGGTTGCCACTGGTTCTGTCAAGTGTCAAGCTGATACGTTTTGCTGCAAAGTAACTATAATAGTTTTTTTACAAAACTAAGAAAAAATAGTATTACTGACTATTTCCAGTATGTAGTGAATTTATGTACGACATGTGTAAGCTTCTTTTTAAGCGACAGACAAATGAAAATGAGCCAGATGGAAAAAAGGAAGTAAACTGTTTACTGTTCCAAAAATAGTCGCCATAACTATTAATACGAGTACTTTTATCCCACAGTGAAACTAGACGATCAGCGGCTTCGTAGACAAATGTTTGCGGTTGCCTACGGAACCACGATTTGTACCCAGGCGTGCACTTCTACGGAAGATGTGTAAGGGCTTCCCAGCGAAAACTTTGCAGTATAATCGAAACAATCTTGGCAACATGTGAGGCCGCCGATGGGTTAGTCCGGAAGTATCATATAGCCTGCAGACGTCTGTTACCCTCTGCATAATAAAGTAAATAATTATTATATGTGTCTTTTGTAAATGAATAGAGGATACAAACGATACGATTTTCTTCTTTAAGTTTGACGTCGAAAGAAATTTGGAAATTTGTGGTAAGGACTATTGGACCAAACTGCTAAGGTCATCGGTCCCTAGGCTTACACACTACGTAATTTAACTTAAACTAACTTACGCTAAGGACAACACACACACCCATGCCCGAGGGAGGACTGGAACCTCCGACGGGGGAGCCGAGTGAACCGTGACAAGGCGCCTGAGACCGCGCGGCTACCCAGAGCGGCAACGTCGGAAGAAAAACGCGTGTCGGAACGTATACACAGAAAAACAGAAGTCCAGTGAAAAATAAGGGACCTCTCTTTCACGGTAAGTCCTTCAGGTACAGCCTGTAAGCCGCGTTACAAATACGCATTGCGTTAGTTCTGGTTGTCATCAACACGTACGGGACAGACGTTCAGTATCAGTGTAGTGTAACCCATATTATTAGCTAAAACAGTCAATCAGACTGATTTTTAAAGAAGAAACTGCCAATTTCTTTTCCCATCTTTGTCCGGGCAGAGCTTGTGATCAGTTTCCAACGACTTCGTCGTCGACGGAGTATAAAACTCTAATCTTCCTTTCTTGACGCAGACCTTTCAAGGTACAGTTTTGTAGCACAGCCACCAGCAGAACGAAACCGCCTAAAATTTGCCTTAAAGGCGTAGCTCATAATTCAGCCTGTAGGTAACACCATCGAATGCCGAATAGTAAGTCTTTTTATTACTCTTCTTTTAGTGCACAAACTAACTTGACAACTGATGAGCTGCTCTGTCAAAAACATTAAAAGAAAGACTAAATGAGTACAAACAACTCGGCCGTTTGGCCAAAGAATAATTAACATTTTATTTGTTGTCGTTAATTGGCATCTCCAACGCAGTCCCCCACCTCCCCTTCCCAGGTGGCACAGCGGGCACCAGGAATGTGCGGAAACCTATTTCCTATTCTTCGACCTGTTCTCGTATACGTCACTGGACTGGTTGATTTGTAGGTGTCTCGGCTGCCGGTTGTTCTTTCTCTGTGTCGGGTGGGGTGGTAGTCGCCAGTGCAGTAGACCTCTTCTCCAGGAGTGTCCGTAGAGAGCAAATGTGCAGGTTTGACCCTTTCCGATGACACTGTCAGAGGCCGGTCGTTGTACCGTATTTGAACCGTACGTTCAGTGTGTCTTAACACCCGGAAAGATCCCAAGTATGGAGGTTGCAGCGGCGCGCATACAGCATCGGTTCGCAGCATCGCATGTGAGCATGTCGCAATGTGCCTTTGGAGCTCCCTGACGTGATGCCGAGACCAGGCGTAGCTTACAGCTTCACTCGCTGTAACATATACGGCAGCTCTGGTTCCACAGACATCTGTTTTCTGAAAAGAACTCCGATGGCAGATGCAACTTCTCTCCGTAAACCATTTCGGCGGTCCAAGTTCCAATGTGCTGTTTAACTGCACATTCACTGAGGTGACAAAAATCATCGGATAATTGCTAATATCGATTCGGACCTCCTCTTTCCCGGCGTAATGCAGCAACTGGGCGTGGCGTGGACTCGACAAGTCGTTGGAAGTCCCCTTCAGAAATGTTGAGCCAAGCTGCCATTACAGCCGTCCATAACTTCGAAAGCGTTGCGGTACACGATGTTGTGTACTAACTGACCACTCGATTGTGTACCGTAGATGTTTGATGGGATTATAAGTCGGACGATTTCGGAAATGGTATGTCCCATACGTCTAACTCCAATTACCATTCCGCGTTCAAAGCCTGTTAATTTCCGTCATGTCGGAAATCTTCTTATACGAATCACCGGAGTACAAATGACAGCTCCGTCAATGCACCGCCCTTTTATACCTTATGTACGGGATACTACCGCCATCTGTATTTGTTCATATCGCTATCCCGTGACTTTCGTCATCTCAGTGGAAGTGCGGCCTTCAGAATTCTATGCCAACTCTTCGACATTGCGTTAGTTGATCGGTGACGGCTTGTGGTTTGATGGTGTTCGAAGCCACATAATCTAGCTCCAGAAATAACATTGATTCAAATGTCGCCCCAGGTCTGTGTGACATAAGCGGGACAAGTCAGTCGCGAAATACACAGAATTATGAATGCCCCCGCTGTCGTCTCCACTGATACATCTCCTAGTGGAATCGCCCCACAACCGTACACACATAACGATATTCCTATGACGGCGGAAGTGAGCCCACGAGGTCTATGTGCAAGTGACAGAATCGACTTGCAGTTTCTGGAAAGTCTCCCACTTGTTAGAGCATATCTCTGCCAACTTTGCATCTTTGCTGGCAATACACTCATTCGTCTATATACGGCGATCAGGGGAACGTGCGAGGCTGTGGACGCTATCGAAAATTGATTTTCGTAGCGACAGGGTCACAAACGGCCTAGCTACGGTCCTGGACGTGTCGCAATAAATTAGGTCTCTTCTGCCAAATAACAACACCTGCTCGAGTTTGAGGGATGTGGGGTTGTTTCGCAACAGCTGTTGTAGCAGCTCAAATGTGGTTTTATTAGATCTTACCTGGTCATAATTAATCGAGGCGCCTTTTTCGGAAAAAATATCGGGCACTATGTTGTCGGGAAACCGAGGAGAACAGCCCTCTTCCATAACCTGGAAGGGTATATTGTATATTGCAAATGGCCGCGATTCATCATACGGCGGAAGTGAAATAGGGCTTCATAAATGGCCAGTAAATCTCTGTCGTACAGATTCCAGTCAGTTTGATCTTTCGATAGCTTTCGTGAAAAAAAACCTAACAGCTTCCAACTGCCTTCCATGTTTTGCTGGGGTGCTGCACCAATAGCCAAAATTGCCGTATGAACTGGGTAAGACAACAGTATCGCTTTTTGCAAAGTTGTCGTTGCCTTTCCGAAAGCTTACTGCCTAATCGGCGTCCATAGCAGGGGTTGCTTGTCTGTTACGTTGCTCCCTATTAGAGCCACCGTCAGCTGCGCCTGCATCTCTGCTGCTCCAGGTAGATGGTGTCTGTAAAGTTTGACGATCATTAGGAATCGTCGCAACTATTGATAATCTGTAGGTCGCGGAATATTCCGTGGCGCCTCCACTATCTGCTCGAGAGGGCGGATACCTAGGTGGTATCACGTGACAATACTACCCCACGGGCGTCGCGAAGTTGGTAACGGGATTACCTGTTTCCGGCCAACGCCGATAGCGACCACGCGGGATCTGTCGGACCGAATGGTGCGTGCCTGCTGAGCCACGCCTGCAGCAAGCAGCTCTTAGAGAGCCTGTATAGGGAGAGAGTGGCCAACCGAACGATACGGTGGCCATTTTTCTGCCAAACTGCGTGCGGGACTTTTGAATGGCCAGTAGTGGAGTACACACTTACCGAATCAAAAGCACAAGACAATATGGCGAAATCATTCGTTAAATGCCTTTCTTTACAGCTATACTATACTCATAATAGCCTACTACGTACAGCACAGGAAAATCTGATACAGTGGCTGTAAAAATTATTCGTTACTTGCATTTATCTCCTTTAAAGTTCGTTTACTAGACATATTGCAATGAAAGTAACTTAAATAAAAAAAATATAGTGTATAGCATTTGTTTTGTATCGGAAGTGCATAACGCTAAAGATTTAACGTACCTGTATTACGTCAGATGAATGAAAGTCGTAAGCAGATGTTTACAACCAAATGCAGCACAACCTGGCATCGTTTGCGAACGTCTGCAGAACGAATTACAGATGTCAAAAACAATACTGTACAATTACTAACGTGTTTACTTCAAACATGTAAGCCTACCGACTTCATCACAAAACGCTTCATTATTTCAACTCGTATTTAAGATCGCAAACGTTAATTAAGTACTAAAAACGATATACAACTAAATCGAACATGCATGCACAACGCATAACAAGTCTCTCAAATACCTTTTTATCGTTTTCAAAAGTCGTCTGAACTTCAATTCAGCTCAAAAGCACGGCGAACATAGGAAGCGCGAGAGACGTTTGGCAGAAAAATGGCGCCAAAGCTAATCAACGAATTACGCGCAACTTCACCTACGGCCACTCTCTCTGTATACAGGCTCTCTAGCAGCTCTGTACCATGAGCGGCCGGCCTAAATGGCCGAGCGGTTCTAGGCGCTACAGTCTGGAACCGCGCGGCCTCTACGGTCGCAGGTTCGAATCCTGCCTCGGGCATGAATGTGTGTGATGTCGTTAGGTTAGGTAGGTTTAAGTAGTTCTAAGTTCTAGGGGACTGATGACCTCAGAAGTTAAGTCCCATAGTGCTCAGAGCCATTTGAACCATTTAGTACCATGAGGGCCCTCTGCCACCGCGATATAGGACGGAAAGCAGCAGCCACTCAGCCCACGTGCACTTAGAGCCTGTTGCTGCAGCACCATAATTCGTGATTAGTGCAGCGAGCCTTATCGTTCTTGCTGTTGTAATAGCTGGTATTATTTCTTGCTACATTATTTGTTTTGAGTCTTCGTATGCTTGGAGAGATACAGGTTAAGTAAATCTTCTGTTCGTTGTGTTAACTTGTTCGCTAATCGTATCTGCTCCTGTCCAGTTTCCCTACGGCGACAGGTACTGCATCACTCTGTAGCACAGCTCTCTTTAGTGCTGAGTACGAAGCCATACACAACACGAAACACGTCACTTGTTTTAGGTGAAGACTACACTTTGCTTCAAAAATGTTCAAATGTGTGTGAAATCTTATGGGACTTAACTGCTAAGGTCATCAGTCCCTAAGCTTACACACTACTTAACCTAAATTATCCTAAGGACAAACACACACACCCGTGCCCGATGGAGGACTCGAACCTCCGCCGGCTTCAGCCGCACAGTCCAGGACTGCAGCACACTTTGCTTCGTTTATTAGTAGGCGCAATTTCCTTATTCTGTCGAGTACTTCTTTAAGTTGCTCTTCGTGCAACTTGGCTGTCCTTGAGAATATCAATACGTAGTCAAGATGTACAAAGTAGAAATCCAGACCCCTCAACACCTCATCTGTAAATCTCTGTCAGGTCTGAGCTGTATTCTTCAATCCAAATGGCATATAGAAGTGTTCAAATGGCTCTGATCACTATGGGACTTAACATCTGAGATCATCAGTCCCCTAGAACTTAGAACTACTTAAACCTAACTAACATAAGGAAAAATGGTTCAAATGGCTCTGAGCACTATGGGACTTAACATCTGAGGTCATCAGTCCCCTAGAACTTAGAACTACTTAAACCTAACTAACCTAACGACATCACACACATCCATGCCCGGGGCAGGATTCGAACCTGCGACCGTAGCAGTTCCGGACTGAAGCGCCTAGAACCGCTCGGCCACCGTGGCCGGCGAAGTGTTCAAATCATTCGAAAGTTGTTATCATGGCTGTTTTGGGAATGTTTTCTTCAGCGACCGGAAGCTGGTTATACTCTTTTTTGCAGAATACCGTGGCCCAGCTATAACATTCGTAAAATGGCACAAGTTCGGTACAGGACAGCAGTCAGCCATTAAGTGCGCGGTAATCCTTACAGGGTCTCATCGTGCCATTGCTGTTTCTAACGAGGTGGAGTGGCGATGCCCACTTGCTATCCGACCTTTGTACGATTTCTGCCTGCAGCTTGCTCTCACACTCCACTTTTGCCTCAGCAAACCGATTGGATCCTGGTCTTCTGGGCTATTGGGATGCTGGTTGGTCCGCAGTAGGCTCCATATGTTGCACGGTGGCATGTACTACCTTCTGTCCATTACTTTGCATCTCCTGCTTCATCTCCTGTGTGACTGCTTCTTCCAGTAGCGTTACGGCGTTGCTGGCAATTCTGCCTATGTGTCCACCACAACTTCACTTCTCCACCAAACTTACACTGAGCTCAGCTGCAACCCCGCTCTTGTTGGCAGCTGAAATCTGCCCAAGGATCGGTTCGTGCACATCAGCCAGCACGAATCACCATTTAAAATTCTTGCCGAATTCAGTATCCACTGTCTCCTCTTGTTCTCCATACGTCGCGATGGGCGAAATGTTAGCAGCAGTTAAGTGGAGTGATGCGCCTACGGCCTCTCCTGTTTCTGCTCCACTGAAAGTGCGCTAACGTCCCAGCCAGAATGGATCAGGTAGCACCGATTTCTGTCAAGTATAAGTGATATGACAACGTAAGCGGACAAGCTTGCTTAGACGTTTGCGTGTGCACACATAAGTCCCGCGAATGACTGGGCTGATCCTGAGTGCTGCACCCCGGTTGCCTTCGATCACTCCACCACCTCTGTCGGTTGCCGTAATGGCTGTCTCCTTGTTACCACTCGAGCTCTCTCGTGTATTTGTGCAGGCCGCTGCAGTAATTTGGGAATGTGCAGGGCTATGTGCATCTCGTGCCCACATGCCGGACCTTTTGTGATAGCAGCAAACTCTACCTTCGTCCCTTCAGGACCTTGTCTCCATTGTACCGACGTATGCCCTACCATTTTACCACCTCTATCATTGTCTGGTTTGTTCAACGCTAGCGCCGATAATTGCTTTTTAATTGTTTCAAATTGTGACTTCAAACCGTGGAGCAGGTCGTCGAGGGACTTCCTCGATTCCTGTAGTATAGTTGCAGTCTCAGCTGTGTAGCCGTAGTCGGCTTCCTGTTTTATCGCCAAGCCTCCCCTACTATTGCGTGCACCCTCTTAGCTACTGTCAGCACAGAATTAATGTCGTCTTTCCCACAAGAGACTGCTTACGTCTTCTCTGGCAGCAGCAGTTGCGTGAACCACACGAGCCGAAGAGTCTCATCCGACATCGCTGCTTCCTCCACTGTGTTTCTGAGATGTCGCCAGAATTCCGAAGGCTTCTTATCTTTGACACGTTCGAACTGTAGGACCTGCTACATCCGTTGGTCTAACGACTTTTCCATGCGTGAACCACATGTCTGACAAGTGTCGATAACGCTCGTGTGTAGGATGTGACGTCCTCTAACGTCTCCACTACTCGTGCATTAAGGCTATTAACTGCCACCACTTTTTCCTTTCTTCCAGCTTTGTTTTGTGTGTCTCGTTTGTTTTACTCCCACCCTTGTGGAATTATTTTAATCGGAACGAGGGACCGACGACCTAGCAGTTTGGTCCCTTCCCCCCCCCCCCCCCCCCTCTTTTAAACCAACCAACCAACTGCCACCACATACCTCATATCGTCGTTCGTGACTTGGTTCTATGTAAACTCTAATCTAACATTGCGAAACAAAGTTCAGGCCCTTCCGGTAGGGACTTGGGCACTTGCATTTTCATTGTTGCTTTGTCAGCCTCGTTAGACTTTGCACTTCCCACATCCTCCATATTTTTTCCACCGTGTACAAACTCTAGGGGCTGCTCCGGAAATGAATGGTTTCCATGCTACAGACCATTTATTCAATCATATTATACTTTGTTACGGAGACTGCGGTCTAATACACGCTGTACCATGCAGCCACTGCTACAGTATGCATGGTTTCCTCCTAGAGATGGCTCTGAGCACTATGGGACTTAACATCTATGGTCATCAGTCCCCTAGAACTCAGAACTACTTAAACCTAACTAACCTAAGGACAGCACACAACACCCAGCCATGACGAGGCAGAGAAAATCGCTGACCCCGCCGGAAATCGAACCCGGGAACCCGGGCGTGGGAAGCGAGAACGCTACCGCACGACCACGAGCTGCGGGCACCTCCTCCTAGAGAGTGGTACTGTTCCTCATACGTCAGGCCCTAGCGCCCTCTCCAGCCATAGTAATTGGTAATATTGTGTCTGATTCACTTCTCTGGTTGATTCAACTTGTGGTGGATGTGATACAGCGTTGTACACAATGGTTCCGTATTCGAATCAAGAGCTTGCCGCCATGGTATTTATTGTACTTACGGAAAGGCAAATGGCAACGGGCGGTGGGTAGCAAGGTTGTATCAGGAGACCTATCCCCCTGACAATAATCACAGCACTCAGTGTTTCCAACAGTGTTTCGCCGTTTGTCTGAAACGAGGTCGTTTCAGGAATCAGGAAATCATGAAGGAGGTTCCCGAAATGTTCGGACACCAGACTTCGAGGAAAATGTGATTAACAACTGCGGAAGGCGACCGCCATGTCAACACCAGGCAGTTGGCCCGCCAGTACAGGGTAAGCCAGACGACCGTGAGGAAAATTCTCCACGACAACTGTTACTATTCGTATCACTTACAACGTGTGGAGGGCTTACTAGTGACACACTTTCCACATCGCGAGCAGTTTTGCCACTGGTTTCTTCACAAGGAACCACGACTCCGGGATGTGTGTCACCCATCCTATTCACAGATGAGGCCACCTTCACGCAGAGTGGTATCTTCAACTTTCATAATAGTCGTCTGTGGGATAGTATGCAGAACACCAGTGGTATGGTGACAGCGAATCATCAGCATCGGTACAGCCGGAATATGTGAGCCGGATAATTGGCGACCGTATTTTGGGACCATTCTTCCTTCGACGTCGGCTAACAGGTCGGAACTAACGGCGTTTTTTGCGGGAGACTTTGCCTCTCTTGCTTGAAGAAGTGCCGTTGACGATTCGATGGGTTAGGTGGCTGCTACATGATGGTGCTCCAGCCCACTTCTCCGTTAAATTCCATACGCACTTGGCCGGCCGAAGTGGCCGTGCGGTTAAAGGCGCTGCAGTCTGGAACCGCGAGACCGCTACGGTCGCAGGTTCGAATCCTGCCTCGGGCATGGATGTTTGTGGTGTCCTTAGGTTAGTTAGGTTTAACTAGTTCTAAGTTCTAGGGGACTAATGATCTCAGCAGTTGAGTCCCATAGTGCTCAGAGCCATACGCACTTACTCGTGTCTTCCCTGGTCGATGGATCGGATGCGGGGATCCAGTTGCAAAGTCTGCTCGTTCACCGGATCTCAACCCGTGCGATTTCTGATTAGGGGCCATCTCAAAAGTACCGCCGGCCGAAGTGGCCGTGCGGTTAAAGGCGCTGCAGCCTGGAACCGCAAGACCGCTACGGTCGCAGGTTCGAATCCTGCCTCGGGCATGGATGTTTGTGATGTCCTTAGGTTAGTTAGGTTTAAGTAGTTCTAAGTTCTAGGGGACTAATGACCTCAGCAGTTGAGTCCCATAGTGCTCAGAGCCATTTTTTCAAAAGTACCGTGTATGCAGAGCCCATTCCAGACGTGGAAACAATGGGGCAGCGTATTCGTGCTGCCTTTGACACTGTTCGGATGCAGCCTCTCTGTTGTGAACGTCTGAGACAGAACATGCTACGGCCCGTACACGCATGTGTTGAGGCACATGGAAACCATTTTCAACACATATTGTAACTGTGGCTGCATGGTACAGCGCGTATTAGACCGCAGTCGTTGTAACAGTGTATGATTGAATAAATGGTCTCTAGCATGGAAACCATGCATTTCCGGACATAAGTTCATTATACCTTTTTTGTCCCGTATCCTCTCACCGATCGATTCCTAGAGTTTGTACGCGGTGGAAAAAATCACCCTGTATACTGACTCAATCTCTACGCACTTCCCCGTCGTTACGTGACGCATTTCACGCTTGTCTTTCCTTAATCTGCCTTTGTAGCTCTTCTTGTAAGCGTGAAAGCTGTTTCTCCATTTGATCTTGTATCTCGTCTTAATGCGAAGTCACCGCCTCGCTATGCGCTGTAGTTGTACCGGGTGATTGTAATTAAACTTCTCCTACTTAACACGTTATAACACAGAAACTAGTTACCGTACAAGTACCAAACTTGGTAGCATTATTGTCCAGAGTATGGGCTGCACGATTTCCATGCGTCACAGAGCATTGTCCAGTTCGAATTATGGCCACCTTGTGCTGTGATCAATCATCGTGATTCATAGTCACACACACCTTAGCAGTCGCAGTGCACTTGTTGGTGGGTCGACATGAGCTGGGACAAAAGGTGAAGCTCTATTATCAAAAAAACAGTGATGCTGCAGCTGCACTTCGCGAATATCACCGGCTCAAAGGATTATGGAAGGGACCTCTTTCTCCACCTGCTCTGCGGAGCATGATGAAGACGTGCGAATCGACTGGAGAACTGGGCGTCGCTCCGGGAAGAGGCCGACGATCGGCGGCACCACAGGTGGTTGATGAAATCGCTAATGCTACGGCAGACAACGCTGCGCGCAATTCCCGATCATAAGACAGCGTGCTGTGTCACGACAGTTGTACATCCCATGGTCCACTGTACGGAAGGTGCTTCGCACTGTTCTCAAATGGTATGCGTACAAGGTCCGTATCGTACAGGAGCTTGCACCACGACGTGTTGGTGAACGTGTCACCGTATGCTGTGGCTTCACGGCTACGTTCATCATTAGCCCATTCCTTTTTTTTTTTTTTTTTTTTTTTAACAGGTTTGCCCTCAAGGTCCAAAGACGTGCAGTGTGACTGGCCAGCGTTACTGCGATATGCTTTGCCACATGTCATTCCTGGCCTATAGGAGAGAGACACATTGAAGTCAACAGTTTTCATGCAAGATGGGGCCCCACCGCACATCGCTCGTGAAGGTCACCTGCTTCTACGAAATACACATGGAAACGATCGAATTATCAGCCGATCGTGTCCAAATGCTTGGATCTCAGTACATTGAAGGACAGGTTTTACCAGGGGAACATTCACACGTGTGCTGATCTGAAGAGCAGCATATGAAGAGAAGTAGACAGCATACCTACGGACTTGCTTCGTTCTGCTGTGCAGAATGCAATCCTGCGCCTTCAGTCTCTTCTGGATCCTGATGGCCGTTATACTGAACCCCTTTTGCAGCAGTAATGGTACCGGTACGTAACGGTATGATGTACCGTAGCAGCACATTTAAAGTCTTCAAATTGAAGTGATTCTGCATTATTTCTCTTCCCATGTCCTTGATATTAATGCTACCAAGTTTGGTACTCGTAAAGGTAATTAATTTCCATTTCTTGTTAAATAGGGAAAGTTTAATTATAACCACCCGGTATTTGTTGCCTCTTTCCTGTTTCTGGGCTCACCATTTTATAGACGCAACTCGTAATAAAGCCTGTAGATAAAGACACTACCGAATGCTGAAGAGTAACTCTTTTTACCACTCTTGTTGACAAGCGAAGACTAACTTCACAACCGATAAACTGCTCTGTCAAGAACACTATAAACAAATAATAAATCATTACAAACAACTCAGCCGTTTTGCCAAACAATAATTAATATTTCGTTCACTGTCCTCAAGTGGTGTCTCCCACAACACGTTCGGCCAATCTGTTTTATGAGAATGTCGTTACCGCATAACGTGGGTGCAAAATTTATTGGTAAGTTGATAACAGAAGCTGCTCTATGCATAGCGGCATTTTGATTAGCTAGGTCTCATTAGAGCTGTACGCAACCTGATGTTATGAGACAAATGTGTTTCTCTAAATCGCTTCAGGCGAAGGCTTGGATAGTACCTCTGAAAAGGAAACGGACAGTTTCGTTTTCTTTCTTTGTCGAATACAAGCTTGTTCTCCGTCCCTAACGACCTAGTCGTCGACGCGAGGTTAACCCCTTCATCTTTCTTAGGTTAACCACGTTAACTTGCTTCCTTCCACAAAGACGACACAAACTCTCAAGGCAGTGTTATAATGCTCTTACTGCAGCGCATACGCGCACACCATAGACACTTGTAACTTGTCTTTAAAGGTCGTTCTGCGGAGCTAAATAGCCTGTCGGTGAATGTCTCTAATGCGAGTGCCACGTCTTTACGGGTACGAAACTGGTGTCGACACAAATACAGGATGAGAACAACGTTGTGATCTCTAAGAGCATTCCTACGTTCTGAGGAGAATGAGCGTTGCAGTGAGTAAATTGCTGCATTTCTTTACGAACTCTGGTATTCACAGAAACTAAATGCCCCACTTCTTTACAAATTAATATTATGTAACCGAAGGAATATGCGGATAATACAATCTGCTTGCTTTTTATTCGCATATGGCAGCTTCCTCTATGGAGGAGAAGTTTCTCTCTTGAAAGTGCCACAGTTTTAGAGTAAATCACATGTGTCGAACATACGTCACTATCTTCAAACACGAAGTCCTGCAAAGTATAGACTTCGGTGCACCTGCAGATACCGTGTTTCTCAGACATACGAAAAGATTAGATGCGGGTTCGTCACTGTCGGCTCATAAAAAAATTAAGGATTATTAGGAATACGGCTATGTCAGAGTAAAATAAAATCGTCATAACTTTTGAACGATTTGCGTTAGGACGTTCAAACAGCACGGTTGGCCGCGGGGATGATGGGAATTAGTATACGCAAGCACACACAGATTGTCGTTGTCGGCCACTTTCATTTGGATGGGTTCGTCAATAACCATAACTGGCGCATTTGGGAGACTGAAAATCCGCATTTCGCGATCGAGAAGTTTCATCACCCTCAACGGGTGACTGTGCGGTGTGTAATGTCCAGCAACGGAATAGTCGGTGCGATATTCCTTGATGGCATGGGGACTACTGAAGGGTATGTGAAGGTTTTGGAAGATGATTTCATCCCCATTATCCAAAGTGACCCAAATTTTGACAAGATGTGATTCATAAAGACGGCGTTCGACGCTATCGAAGCAGGTGAGTGTTTGATGTCCTGGAGGAGCACTTTGGGGACTGCATTTGGCATGGGTCTCGATTGGCCACCATATTCTTCTCATATGAATGCATGCGACCCCTTTCTATGGGACTATATTAAATACAAGGTGTACAGCAATAGCCCCAAAACCACTGCTGAGCTAAAAACAGCCATTCTAGAAGTCATCGACAGCATCGATGTTCCGACACTTCAGCGGGTCATGTAGAATTTCGCTATTCGTCTGCGCATCATCGCCAATCATGGTAGGCATATCAAACATGTTACTACCTAAATCCGAATATCTGTAGTGACGTTTACATGTTGAACAAAGTGTGTTCACGCCGTAGTTTGTAACTAATTTACGTTTTCTTCATATAGTTCAATAATTGTCACCCTGTACAATCGACTGTGTATTACCTTATAAGGTCAGTCTTCACATACGCGTAATTAAAAATGGTTCAAATGGCTCTGAGCACTATGGGACTTAACATCTGAGGTCATCAGTCCCCTAGAACTTAGAACTACTTAAACCTAACTAACCTAAGGACAGCACACAACACCCAGCCATCACGAGGCAGAGAAAATCCCTGACCCCGCCGGGAATCGAACCCGGGAACCCGGGCGTGGGAAGCGAGAACGCTACCGCACGACCACGAGATGCGGGCTATGGAAATGACCTTTCCGATATACTGAGCAACACAGTAAGAGTGTTTATTGTCCGTGCTCTTAGACAAAGATATTGTCGTTGTGTCCAGTCCTATCAACAACAAAAAAATTCTCATTTTCAGCGTCGAATTATGGTTAAACGTACGTAGAAGCGTGTTAACGATTTTAACTAAAGATTACGAACAGTTCAGTAATACAGCGCTGTCTGTAGTCACATCCATAATGCTAAGTGAAACGAGTTGAAATGAAAACATAGCTTTAATTGTTAGGAGAGCGCAAGAATGAAGAGAACTAAGAGCGTGTTCCAAGAGTACGATGAAGACCTCTAAGAAAAATTTCGTGTGAACGATTAATGTATACTGCTCTAACGTTTGAGATGAAACATATTCGTCTGACTGATAAATGCTGCCTAAATAATTTAAGAAATTGCAGCATTGTTTGTTACCAGCGGGCTTAACAAATATGCTTGCTTCAATAAATGGCAATAGTTTCGAGACAAGAAATATTAGGAGGTCAAACTGTCTTTTTTCCGTTCCTTTGCTAGTAAATGGAGCAAGAGAGGGAACCAAGCCTTCTCTGTCGTGCCCTTAACAGAGGGTTGTGGGATGTGAATATATGAAGGGTCCCAATAAGTTCGTTTATTACGTTTTCTGACTGATAGACAAGAATTAAAGACACACCCTTCTTTGTGGAAATCTGCCGGGCGTAGCAGTCTTTCACTCTAGAGCAGGGCCGCACAAGGTGCATGCACCGGTGCATCGCACAGTGCAGAATGTTGACGACGGTGCAGACCCCCCACTCCTCGGCTTTGCGCAACCTCTCACTTCCTTAGCTTGTGTCGCTCGCGCCGCCTGTCTCGACGTGTTTCAAAGCTTTTACCCTGTTGTCATCGTCATTGCCAAATACTGATGTACACTAGGTGGAGAGCTTAGTTTGGTGTACCGGTACAAAAGAGATTTATATAATAACTATAATAGTAACAATTTTAAATTTGGTTTCAACACAAACGTATCTTCCTATGTGCTCTTTATTTTATTTTCAATTATGCTACTAGGATCTGGAACAAGAGATTGGCTGACAGCAATTCTGAGAGAATTTTTTAAATTACAATTAGAAATACTCGCACGGAATCTAGTTTTTGTACAAGACAAAACAGAAAAAAACTTTCACATACACAAGTGGAACCAAACATAGAAATAATCTTCGCTACTTCTCTGTGTAACTTGGGAAATTCTTCCTTCTGCAAATTCTGGTTGAATTGGAGCAAACCTTTTGTTTTGTAAAACACATCCTTTCGGTGAACATCGCTTTGCAAATCAATTAGTTCGAAATGTAAATCTGAAGGCGCACTTTCAATATCCATCGAAAAAGCTTTCACAAAAACATCGAGAATAGGCTGCAGGTAGGTAATTTCCTGAAACAATAAAAAAAGCCAATGTTAATAAATCAAAGTAATGTAAGCCGTTGTTTCGAAGTACTAAAATGCGATAGATTTTAATAAACATGTAATGTGTACTATTAGTTTTAATGTAATGTTACACTTGCATATGTAACGCAATCTCCTTTATTTAGCTGTATTTCGTACACCGGCACATTACCTGGAATCGGTCGTTAAACGCATTTTCAAGGGATTGTAGCACCTCGACGTATTTTTCAAAGCGCACTCCTTCCTGCACAGATGCTGTCAAACAAAAACATAGTACCGTTTTGATTAGAGCGGTTATAAAAATCAGGCTGTTTTAATAAAGGTACAATTGATATCTCGCTTACCTAGTTCAGGAAAGTGTTGCGTATTTTTCTCTGAAAGGTTGTTTTTGAAGAGCTTCAGTTTATACTGGAAAGCGTTTATTTTGCTGATCATATCGTTGATGAGATTGTTTTCTTTTTGGAGTTTCAGACTTAAATCATTTAGGAGAGCCATAATGTCTGCTAAAAATCATAAATCAGCTACCCATTCAGGGTCATGAAAAAGTGGCTGCGGACGTCCGTTGCTCTCCAAAAACTGAGCCACAGTGTGGCGTAGTCGAAAAATTCGGGAAATCACTTTCCCTTTGCTCAGCCAGCGCACCTCAGCGTGGTAGGGAATATCTGGATACTCCTCTTCAAAGCAAATCAAAAATTCTTTGAATTGACGATGAGAGAGTCCATGAGAACGAATGTAGTTCACGATACGCACCACAACCTTCATCACATCTTGAAGACCGATAACTTTCGCACAAAGAGCCTCTTGGTGTGCAAAACAATGAACGGAAGGTAAATTCGACATGTTTTTTCCGCAGTAGGCCAATAAACCCTTTTGCTTTACCGCACATTGTTGGTGCCCCGTCTGTGGTTACGGAAAACAGCTTTTCCCAATGGAGTCCTATTCCTTCAGCTGCCATTTCAACAGCTGCTAAAATATCCGCCCCTGTAAGTGTCCTTCAACGAAATCATACCCAGGAGCTCTTCCGTTACATGTAGGTCGTCGTCCACGCCACGCAAAAATATTGCTAACTGAGCCGTGTCGTTAATATCCGTGGACTCATCAAGTGCGATGGAGTACGCTAGGAAGTTTTCAATTTTGGCTGCCAGTTGTTCATGCAAATTCTCAGCAATGTCGTTGATTCTCCGATGTATTGTCATTCTGGAAAGTGGTATTCTGCTGTACGCGGGAGCTAATGTGGGATTCATTGTCTCTACTCCGTCCAACATAATGTTTTTTTATTAATGGCCAGTCCATAAATGGCCTCCCAGCTCTTGCTAAACGTAGAGCAACTTTGTAACTAGCTCTGAGAGTCCTTTCGCAACACCCCTCATCTTCTTCACCCTAAAGTAGAGAAAAAAAGATATGTTAGAAATAATTTATGCGAAAACGAAAACTAAGGAATCTAAACAAATGTTATTTCGTTTCGCATGACATTTAACCAAAATATACATGCTAAAGTACTTGCAACAAACCTCCTTTGTAGATACGGAATTCTCTTCTGCAAGAGTTTGCAACCTCCGTAATTCTTCCTCTCTGGCATCCCCTGTTATATAACTATACTTTTCTGAATGCAATTTGCTGTAGTGCCTTTCAATAGACGATTTTATGACACACGTAATTAGTGTACCGCAGATTAGACATTTGGCTTTATCGTCACAACGCACAAAAAAGTAGGAGAGTTCTCATTCCGGTTTAAATTGACTTTCGGCAATTTTCCCGTTTTTAGGAGCAGATGGTTCCATTATTCCGGTAATTGTCTTGCGCTTACGTATTCCAATGTTGACTGAACCGTCTGGCAGCGCATTCGGCAGCGCACAGCGTCGGCCTCACCTAGCAAGCCGAGTTGAGGCGAAGTATGCCGAGTTGAACCGATGCACTGTGCAGGCACTCGCTGCACCTCGCTTTGCACGCGTGCGGTTTTCCGTGTTTGTGCGGCCCTGCTCTAGATCCTTGAAAGACAGGTCGCTAGTTGTTTTGAGGATCAAAATCCTCTTTCGGTTTAGCTGCCTGACCTACTGGGTTTACACTTTCACATTTCTGTTCACTAATCATGTTCGCCAAAAGTCCACGACAAGCTGATAGTTGACACCATTGTGTCTCTTGACTGCCTCTCGTCCGCGCTGTTGAAGCTTCAACAAACCATTTACGGCTGTACTGTTCAAGCAACTAAAACACAAAAATACCTCGGACTAACATTTTACTACAAACTGACGTGGAAACTCCACTTAACCATTCAACACAGAGCTCACAATGAATTACCTTCCGATCCTGGTTTTCCAAGCACTCCACCTTGGTTTCATTTACATTCCCCAATCCTTCACAAGCTTTCATCCCCCACGACCACATTTTAGCGCCCTCACAAGTCCTGGAGAGTCACCAGCTCGAGTCCCACAACCTTCTCCTATAATTTATAGACCTGAAAACCTTCCGCGCCCACACGAACGTACTTTCCGATCCTCTCTATACGTTCATATATTTCATTGCCCCTCTCAACGAAACTAGGACAGGCTATCGACTCCAGACCACGAAATCCGCTGCGACATCTGTCTCTCTCATCGGAATTAACCCCCATCTCCCTATCCTTTTGCCCATCATAACTCCGTACCCCCATTTCCCTTTTATTCACTCTCCATACTGTCGCACAAACCACTGTACGTTGCAGCTACCCTACATCCCAACCACTATAACTTGTTAATATTCCACATCTTACATTTCCGTCTCAACATCCCACATTTTTTGTAAAAAAAGACAGCTGTGACTTTGTCTGTGTTTAATATTATCAACATCAACGATCTTTTTAATAATTCTAAAACATACATACATGTTTTATTTTTTCAAATACAGGATATCTCAAAATGTACTCTACAACTGTAGTGTAATGTTATTTATGGATTTTTCCGTTACTTCTTGGTAGAACAATTCCATATTTAAGGTTGAATAACAATTGAAGAGTTCTTGTTCTACTGATTTTCGTTTATTTCTCACTGTTTTTAGGCTTATTGGACCATCTCCAGGAAATAACTGACTAGCGTCCGGAAGAAACACTAGTTCTTAGCTAACCGGACAGATACAATCCATTTGTACAGAATGGTGTGCACCAGGTGAAACAATGCCTCGCTATTCTGACAGAACTACGATACAGAGCAGGTGTCACCCTGTACAAGTAGAAGACATAAGACCGGCCACCCGGCCATATTTACTACAAAATTATTTCCAATTGGAAGGTACTCTATGCAGACAACTAGAGGTATTGGCAACTGAGTCTACCCTCAGCTCTCTCTTTGCTGAATTTTTGATGGACCATTTCAAAAAATAATTCCTATTCAAAGAGCCTCTCAGTGATATCAAATATTGGTACAAAAATATGCAGATGATGTATATGTGTCTGTGGACTGGTATCAAAAGACAGCTTTATACATTACAAGAACATCAAAACTTACAATACAAAAACACACAATTCACCATGGAGATCAGTGAAGAACCTAGTTCAAATGGTCCAATGGCTCTAAGCACTATGGGACTTAACATCTGAGGTCATCAGTCCCCTAGACTTAGAACTGCTTAGACCTAACTAACCTAAGGATATCACACACATCCATGCCCGAGGCAGGACTGAGAACCACACACTACACGGTCCCCATAATTAAATCGAATGGGGAATTATACCAGTACACGTCCATCCCCTCGATACAAATTAAAACGATACTCGTCCGACCAGGCAACATGTTTCCAATCATCAACAGTCCAATGTCGGTGTTGACGGGCCCCAGCGAGGTATAAAGCTTATGTCGTGCAGTCAGCAAGTGTCCACGAGTGGGCCTGTAGTCCCGAAAGCCCATATCGATAATGTTTCGTTGAATGGTTCACACACTGACACTTGTTGATGGCCCAGCAATGAAATCTGCAGCAATTTGTGGAAGGGTTGCACTTCTATCAGGTTGAACGATTCTCTTCAGTTGTCGTTGGTTCCGTTCTTGCAGGATCTTTTTCCAGGTGCAGCGGCGCTGGAGATTTTATGTTTTATTGGACTCCTCATATTCACGGCACGCTCGTGGAATTGTCATATGGGAAAATCCCCACTTCATCACTACCTTGGAGATGCTGTGACCCCATCATCCGTGCGCCGATTATAGCACCACATTCAAACTTTAAACTTGATAACCGGCCATTATAGCAGAAGCAACGGATCTAACAATATCTCTGTATTTGTATAGGCATGCCTATACCAGCGACTTTGGAGTTTCAGTGTATATTGGAGTTATAGACCACAGAGCCGTAATCTGCCTGACAATATATCTCTGTATATGAACAGACATAGCTGTATCATCGTCTTTGGCATTTCAGTGTATATAGGCGATCCCTACCCAAGCGCTGTATTTTCCCTGTTTACATGTCTCTGTATTTGAATAGGCATGCCTATACCATCGACTTTGGCGTTTCAGTATATATAGGTGTTCCCTACCGCAGCACTGTATTCTGCCTGTTTACATGTCTCTGTATTTGAATAGTCATGCCTATACCATCGTCATTGGCGTTTAAGAGTATGTAGGCATTGCCTATTGCAGCGCTGTATTCCACCTGTTTACATGTCTCTGTATTTGAATAAGCATGCCTATACCATTGCTGATGGGGTTTCAGTGTATATAGGCGTTGCTTACTGCAGCGCTGTATTCTGCATATTTACATGTCTCTGTATTTGAATAGGCATGCCAATACCATCGTCTTTGGCGTTTCAGTGTATATAGACGTTGCCTACTGCAGCGCTGTGTTCTGCCCAGTTACGTGTCCCTGTATTTGAATAGGCATGCCTATACCATCGTCTTTGGCGTTTCAGTGTATATAGGCATTCCCTACTGCAGCTCTGTATTCTGCCTGATTACATGTCTGTTTTTGAATAGGCACACCTATACGATCGTCTTTGGCATTCAGTGTACATAGGCAATCCGTACCGCAGCGCTGTATTCCAGCTGTTTACATCTCTGTGTATTTGAATAGGCATGCCTATACCATCATCTTTGTCGTTTCAGTGTATATAGGCGTTGCCAACTGCAGCGATGTATTCTGCCTCTTTACATGTCTCTATATTTGAATAGGCATGCCTATACCATCGTCTTTGGCATTTCATTGTATATAGGCGTTGCCTACTGCAGCACTGTATTGTGCATGTTTACATGTTTCTGTATTTGAATATGCATGCCTATACCATCGACTTTGACGTTTCAGAGTATATAGGGGTTGCCTACCGCAGCACTGTATTCTGCCTGTTTACAGGTCTCTGTATTAGAATAGGCATCCCAATACCATCGTCCTTGGCGTTACAGTATATATAGGCGTTACCTACTGCAGCGATGTATTCGGCCTGTTTACACGTCTCTGTGTTTGAATAGGCATGTTTATACCATCGTCTTAGGCGCTTCACTATATATAGGCGTTGCCTACTGCAGCACTGTATTCTGCCTGTTTACATGTCTCTGTATTTGATTAGGCGTGCCTATACCATCGTCTTTGGCGTTTCAGTGTATACAGGCGTTCCCTACTCTATCGCTGTATTCTGCCTCTTAAATGTCTCTGTATTTGAATAGGCATGCCAATACCATCGTCTTTGGCGTTTCAGTGTATGTGGACGTTGCCTACTGCAACGCTGTGTTCTGCCTAGTTACGTGTCTGTCTTTGAATAGGCACACCTATACGATCGTCTTTGGCGTTCAGTGTACACAGGCGTTCTGTACCGCAGCGCTGTATTCCAGCAGTTTACATGTCAGTGTATTTGAATAGGCATGCCTATACCATCGACTTTGGCGTTTCAGTGTATATAGGTGTTGCCTACCGCAGTACTGTATTGTGCATGTTTACATGTTTCTGTATTTGAATAGGCATGCCTATACCATCGACTTTGGCGTTTCAGTGTATATAGGGGTTGCCTACCGCAGCACTGTATTCTGCCTGTTTATATGTCTCTTTATTTGGATAGGCATGCCTATACCATCATCTTTGGCGTTTCAGTGTATATAGGCGTTGCCTACTGCAGTGCAGTACTCTGCCTGTATACATGACTCTTTTTTTGAATAGGCATGCCTATACCATCGTCTTTGGCGTTTCAGTGTATAAAGACGTTCCCTATCGCAGCGCTGTATTCTAAATGTCTACATGTCTCTGTATTTGAATAGGCATGCCCACACGATCGTCTTTGATATTTCAGTGTATATAGGCGTTGCCAACTGCAGCGCTGTATTCTGCCTGTTGACATGTCTCTGTATTAAAATAGGCAACCCAATACCATCGTCTTTCACGTTACAGTATATATAGGCGTTGCCTACTGCAGCATGTATTTTGCCTGTTTACATGTCTCTGTATTGGAATAGGCATGCCTATAGCATCCTCTTTGGCGTTTCAGAGTATAAAGACGTTCCCTACCGCAGCGCTGTATTCTACCTGTCTACATGTCTCTGTATTTGAATAGGCATGCCCACACGATCGTCTTTGATGTTTCAGTGTATATAGGCGTTGCCAACTGCAGCGCTGTATTCTGCCCGTTGACATGTCTCTGTATTAGAATAGGCATCCCAATACCATCGTCTGTGGCTTTTCAGTATATCTATGTGTTGCCTACTGCAGCGCTTTATTCTGACTGTTTACATGCCTCTGAATTGGAGTAGTCATGTCTATACCATCGTCTTTGGCGTTTCAGTATATGTAGGCGTTGCCTACTGCAGCGATGATTTCTTCCTGTTTACATTTCTCTGTATTTGAATAGGCATGCCTATACCATCGTCTCTAGCGTTTCAGTGTACATAGGTGTTGCCTACAGCAGCGCTGTATTCTGCATGTTTACATGTCTCTGTAATTGAATAGGCATGCCTATACCATCGTCTTTGACGTTACAGTATATATAGGCGTTGCCTACTGCAGCATGTATTTTGCCTGTTTACATGACTCAGTATTTGAATAGGCATGCCTATACCATCGTATTTCGCGTATCAGCGTATTTAGGAATTGCCTACCGCAGCACTGTATTCTGCCTGTTTATATGTCTCTTTATTTGGATAGGCATGCCTATACCATCGTCTTTGGCGTTTCAGTATATGTAGGCGTTGCCTACTGCAGCGATGTATTCTTCCCGTTTACATTTCTCTGTATTTGAATAGGCATGCCTATACCATCGTCTCTAGCGTTTCAGTGTACATAGGTGTTGCCTACAGCAACGCTGTATTCTGCCTGTTTACATGTCTCTGTGTTTGAATAGGCATGCCTATACCATCATCTCTAGCGTTTCAGTGTATATAGGTGTTGCCTACTGCAGCCCTGTATTCCGCCTGTTTATATGTTTCTGTATTTGAATGGGCATGCCTATACCATCGTGTTTGGCGTGTAAGTGCATATAGGCGTTGCTAACTGCAGCGCTGTATTCCGCCTGTTAACATGTCTCTGTATTTCAATAGGCATGATTATACCATCGTCTCCAGCGTTTCAGTGTATATAGGCATTGCCTACAGCAGCGCTGTATTCTGCCTTTTTACATGTCTCTGTATTTGATTAGGCATACCTATAACATCGTCTTTGGCGATTCAGTGTATATAGGCGTTGCCTACTACAGCGCTGTATTCTGCCTGTTTACATGTCTCTGTATTTGAATAGGCATGCCTATACCATCGTCTTTGGCGTTTCAGTGTATATAGGCATTCCCTACTGCAGCACTGTATTCTGCCTGATTACATGTCTGTTTTTGAATAGGCACACCTATACGATCGTCTTTGGCGTTCATTGTACATAGGCGTTCCGTACCGCAGCGCTGTATTCCAGCAGTTTACTTGTCAGTGTGTTTGAATAGGCAAGTCTATAACATCATCTTTGTCGTTTGAGTGTATATAGGCGTTGCCAACTGCAGTGATGTATTCTGCCTGTTTACATGTCCCTATATTTGAATAGGCATACCTATAACATCGTCTTTGGCATTTCATTGTATATAGGCGTTGCCTACTGCTGCACTGTATTCTGCCTGTTTACATGTCTCTGTAATTGAATAGGCATGCCTATACCTTCGACTTTCGCGTTTCAGTGTATATAGGGGTTGCCTACCACAGCACTGTATTCTGCCTGTTTACATCTCTCTGTATTTGAATAGGCATGCCTATAGAATCCTCTTTGGCATTTAAGTGAATACAGAAGTTCCCTACCGCAGCGCTTTATTCTACCTGTTTACATGTCTCTGTATTTGAATAGGCATGACCACACGATCGTCTTTGACGTTTCAGTGTATATAGGCGTTGCCTACTCCAGCGCTGTATTCTGCCTGTTGACATGTCTCTGTGTTTGAATAGGCATTCCTATACCATCGTCTTTGGCGTTTCAATGTATACAGGTGTTCCCTACTGTATCGGTGTATTCTGCCTCTTTAAATTCTCTGTATTTGAATTGGCATTCCAATACCATCGTCTTTGGCGTTTCAGTGTATTTAGGCGTTGCCTACTGCAGCGCTGTTTTTTGCCAAGTTACGTGTCTGTGTATTTGAATAGGCATGCCTATACCATCGTCTTTGCCGTTTCAGTTTATAGAGGCATTCCCTACTCCAGCGGTGTATTCTGCCTCTTTACATGCCTCTGTATTTCAATAGGCATGCCTATACCATCGTCTTTGGCGTTTCAGTATATATAGGACTTGCCTTCTGCAACCCTGTATTCTGCCTCTTAACATATCTCCGTATTTCAATAGGCATGCCTATACCATCGTCTCCAGCTTTTTAGTGTATATAGGCGTTACCTACTGCAGCGCTGTATTCTGCCTGTTGACATGTCTCTGTATTAGAATAGGATTCCAAATACCATCGTCTTGGACGTTGCGGTATATATAGGCGTTGCCTACTGCAGCGATGTATTCTGCCTGTTTACATGTCTCTGTATTTGAATAGGCATGCCTATACCATCGTCTCGAGTGATTCAGTGTCTATAGGTGTTGCCTACAGCAGCGCTGTATTCTGCCTGTTTACATGTCTCTGTATTTGAATAGGCATGCCTATACCATCATCTCTAGCGTTTCAGTGTATATAGGTGTTTGCTACTGCAGCGCTCTATTCCACCTGTTTACATGTCCGTGTATTTTAATAGGCATTCCTATACCATCGTGTTTGGCGTGTCAGTGTATATAGGCGTTGTGAACTGCAGCGCTGTATTCCGCCTGTTAACATGTCTCTAAATTTCAATAGGCATGCCCATACCATCATCTCCAGCTTTTCAGTGTATATGGGCATTCCCTACTGCAGCACTGTATTCTGCCTGATTACATGTCTGTTTTTGAATATTCAAACCTATACGATCGCCTTTGGCGTTCATTGTACATAGGCGTTCCATACCGCAGTGCTGTATTCCAGCAGTTTACATGTCAGTGTATTTGAATAGGCATGCCTATACCATCATCTTTGTCGTTTCAGTGTATATAGACGTTGCCAACTGCAGCGATGTATTCTGCCTGTTTACATGTCTCTATATTTGAATAGGCATGCCTATACCATAGTCTTTGGTATTTCTTTGTATATAGGCGTTGCCTACTGCTGTGCTGTATTCTGCCTGTTTACATGTTTCTGTACTTGAATAGGCATGCCCGCATCTCGTGGTCGTGCGGTAGCGTTCTCGCTTCCCTCACCCGGGTTCCCGGGTTCGATTCCCGGCGGAGTCAGGGATTTTCTCTGCCTCGTGATGGCTGGGTGCTGTGTGCTGTCCTTAGGTTAGTTAGGTTTAAGTAGTTCTAAGTTCCAGGGGACTTATGACCACAGCAGTTGAGTCCCATAGTGCTCAGAGCCATTTGAACCATTTTGTCGTTTCAGTGTATATAGGCGTTGCCAACTGCAGCGATGTATTCTGCCTGTTTACATGTCTCTATATTTGAATAGGCATGCCTATACCATCGTCTTTGGTATTTCTTTGTATATAGGCGTTGCCTACTGCTGTGCTGTATTCTGCCTGTTTACATGTTTCTGTATTTGAATAGGCATGCCTATACCATAGACTTTGGCTTTCCAGTGTATATAGGCGTTGCCTACCGCAGCACTGTATTGTGCATGTTTACATGTTTCTGTATTTGAATAGGCATGCCTATACCATCGACTTTGGAGTTTCAGTGTATATAGGGGTTGCCTACCGCAGCACTGTATACTGCCTGTTTACGTGTATCTGTATTTGAATGGGCATGCCTATAGCATCCTCTTTGGCGTTTCAGTGTATACAGGTGTTCCCTACTGCGGTGCTGTATTCTGCCTGTTTACATCTCTCTTTATTTGGATAGGCATGCCTATACCATCATCTTTGGCGTTTCAGTGTATATACGCGTTGCCTACTGCAGTGCAGTATTATGCCTGTGTATATGACTCTGTATTTGAATAGGCATGCTTATACCATCGTCTTTGACGTTTCAGGGAATACAGACGTTCCCTACTACAGCGCTGTATTCTACCTGTTTACATGTCACTGTATTTGAATAGGCATCACCACATGATCGTCTTTGATGTTTCAGTGTATATAGGCGTTGCCTACTGCAGCGCTGTATTCTGCCTTTTGACATGTCTCTGTATTATAATATGCATCCCAATACCATCGTCTTTGACATTACAGTATATATAGACGTTGCCTACTGCAGCGACGTATTCTGCCTGTTTACATGTCTATGTATTTGAATAGGCATGCCTATACCGTCATCTCTAGCGTTTCAGTGTATATAGTTGTTGCATACTGCAGCGCTGTATTCCGCCTGTTTACATGTCTCAGTATTTGAATAGATATGCCTATACCATCGTGTTTGGCGTGTCAGTGTATATAGGCGTTGCAAACAGCAGCGGTGTATTCCATCTGTTAACATGTCTCTGTATTTCAATAGGCATGCCTATACCATCATCTCTAGCATTTCAGTGTATATAGTTGTTGCCTACTGCAGCGCTGTATTCCGCATGTTTACATGTCTCTGTATTTGAATAGGCATGCCTATACCATCGTGTTTGGCATGTCAGTGTGTATAGTCTTTGCCTGCTGCAGCGCTCTATTCTGCCTGTTTACATAACTCTGATTTGAATAGGCATGCCTATACCATCGTATTTCGTGTATCAGCGTATTTAGGAATTGCCTACTGCAGCGCTGAGTTCTGCCTGTATACATGTCTCTGTATTTGAATAGGCATGCCTATACCATCGTCTTTGGCGTTTCAGTGTATATAGGCGTTGCCTACTGCAGCGCTGTATTCTACCTGTTGACATGTCTCTGTATTTGAATAGGCATGCCCATATGATCGTCTTTGATGTTCCAGTGTATGTAGGCGTTGCCTTCTGCAGCGCTGTATTCTGCCTGTTGACATGTCTCTGTATTAGAATAGGCATCCCGATACTATCGTATTTGGCGTTTCGGTATATATAGGCGTTGCCTTCTGCAGCGCTGTATTCTGACTGTTTACATGCCTCTGTATTCGAATAGGCATGCCTATACCATCGTCTTTGGCGTTTCAGTATATGTGGACGTTGCCCACTGCAGCGATGTATTGTTCCTGTTTACATGTCTCTGTATTTGAATAGGCATGCCTATTCCATCGTCTGTAGTGTTTCAGTGTATATAGGTGTTGCCTACTGCAGCGCTGTATTCCGCCTGTTTACATGTCTCTGTATTTGAATAGGTATGCCTATACCTTCGTCTTTGGCGTTTCAATCTATATAGGCGTTGCCTACTGCAGTACAGTATTCCTTTTGTTTAAATGACTCTGTATTTGAATAGGCATACCTAAATCATAGTCTTTGGCGTTTCAGTGTATATAGGCGTTGCCTACTGCAGCGCTGTGTATTGGCTAGTTACGTGTCTCTGTATTTGAATAGGCATTCCTATTCCATTGTCTTTGGCGTTTCAGTTTACAGAGGCATTCCCTACTGCAGCGGTGTATATTGCCTGTTTACATGCCTCTGTATTTGTATTGGCTTGCCTATACCATCGTCTTTGGCGTTTCGGTATATGTAGGCCTTGCCTACTGCAGCGCTGTATTCTGCGTCCTAACATGTCTCTGCATTTGAATAGGCATGCCTATACCATCGTCTCTAGCTTTACAGTGTATATAGGTGTTGCATATAGCAGTGCTGTATTCTGCCTGCTTACGTGCCTCTGTATTTGAATACGTATGCCTATACCATCGTCTGTAGTGTTTCAGCGTATATAGGTGTTGTCTACTGCAGCGCTGTATTCCGCTAGTTTACATGTCTCTGTAATTGAATAGGCATGCCTGTACCATCGTCTTTGACATTTCAGTGTATATAGGCGTTGCCTACTGCAGCGATGTATTCTGCCTGTTTACATATCTCTGTATTTGAATAGCCATGCCTATCCATCATCTTTGACATTTCATTGTATATAGGCGTTGCTTAATGCAGCGCTGTGTTCTGCCTGTTTACATGTCTCTGTATTTGAATAGGCATTCCTACATCATTGTCTCTAGCGTTTCAGTGTGTATAGGCGTTTCCTACCGCAGCGCTGAGCTCTGCCTGTTGACATGTCTTTGTATTTGAATAGGCATGGCTATACCATCGTAGTTGGCGTTTCAGTATTTTTAGGCATTGCCTACGGCAGTGCTGAATTCTGTTTGTTAACGTGTCTCTGTATGTGAATAGGCATGCCTATACCATCATATTTGTCGTTTCAGTATATATAGGCGTTGCCAACTGCACTGCTGTATTCTGCCTGTTTACATAACTCTGTATTTGAATAGGCATGCCTATTTAATCGTCTTTGGCTTTTCAGTGTATACAGGCACTACCTAGTGCAGCGCTGTATTCTGCCTGTTTACATGCATCTGTATTTGAATGGGCATGCCTATACCGTCGTCTTTAGCCTCTCAGTGTATATAGGCATTACTACTACAGCGCTGTATTTAGCCTGGTTACATGCCTTGTATTTGAATAGCCATGCCGATACCATTGTCATAGGCGTTTCAGTGTACATAGGCGTCGCCGACCACAGCGCCGTATTCGGCCTCTCAATATATCTCAGTATTTGAATGGGCATGGCTATACCATCGTCTTTGGCATCTAAGTGTATACCGGCGTTCCCTACCGCAGCGCTGATTTCTGCCTGTTTACATGCCTCTGTATTTGAATAGGTATAGTTTTACTGTCGTATTTGGCGTTACACTGTATGTAGGTATTGCCTATTGCAGCATTGTATTCTGCCTGTTTACATGTCTCTGAATTTTAATAGGCATGCCGATACCATCATCTCTATCGTTTCAATGTATATAGGCGTTGCCTACAGCAACGCTGTATTCTGCTTGTTTACATGCCTCTGTATTTGAATAGGCATACCTATACCATCGTCTTTGACGGTTCACTGGACATAGGCATACCGCATCGCAGCACTGTATTCTGCATGTTTACATGAGTCTGTATTTGAATAGGCATGCCTATACTATCGTCTTTGGCGTCTCAGTGTATATAGGCATTGCTACTGTAGCGCTGCATTCAGCCTGGTTACATGCCTCTGTATTTGAATAGGAATGCCTATACCATCGACTTTGACGTTTCAGTGTATATAGGCGTTGCCTACTGCAGCGCTGTATTCTGCCTGATTACATGTCTCTGTATTTGAATATTCATCCCTATACCACCATCTTTGGCATTTCAGTGTATATAGGCGTTGCCTACTGCACTGCTCTATTCCGCCTGTTTACATGCTTCTGTATTTGAATAGGCATGCCTATACCTTCCTCTTTGGCGTTTCAGTGTACATAGGCGTCCCGTACCGCAGCACTGTATTCGTGCTGTTTACATGTCTCTGTATTTGAATAGCCATGCCTATACAATCGTCTTAGGCGTTTCAGTGTATATAGGTGTTGCCTACTGCAGGTCTGTATTGTGCATGTTTACATGTCTCTGTATTTGAATAGGCATGCCTAAACCTATGTCTTTGGCGGTTCAGTGTATATAGGCGTTGCTTACTGCTGCGCTGTATTCTGGCTGTGTACATGTCTCTGTATTTGAGTAGGCATGGCTATACCATCGAAGTTGGCGTTTCAGTGTGTATAGGTGTTCCCTACCACGGCAGTGTGTTCTGCCTGTTTACATGCCTCTGTATTTGAATAGGCGTGCCTATACCATTAGTCTTTGGCGTTTCACTGTATATTGGTGTTGCCTACTGCAACGCTGTATTCTGCCTGTTGACATGTCTTTGTATTTGAATAGGTATGCCTATACCTTCGTAGTTGGTGTTTCAGCAAATTTAGTATTGCCTACTGCAGTACTGAATTCTGCTTGTTTACGTGTGTCTGTATTTCAATAGGCATGCCTATACCTTCGTCTTTGGTGTTTCAGAGTACATAGACGTTCCATACCGCGGCAGTGTATTCCTGCTGTTTACCTGTCTCTGTATTTGAATATCCATGCCTATACCATCGTCTTAGGCGTTTCACTGTATATGGGCGTTGTCTACTGCAGCTCTGTGTTGTGCATGTTTACATGTCTCTGTATTTGAATAGGCGTGCCTATCCATCATCTATGGAATTTCATTGTATATAGGCGTTGCTTAATGCAGCACTGTATTCTGCCTGTTTACATGTCTCTGTATTTGAATAGGCATGCATATACCATTGTCTCTAGTGTTTCAGTGTATATAGGCGTTCTCTACCGCAGCACTGTATTCTGCCAGTTGACATGTCTTTGTATTCGAATAGTCATGCCTATTCCATCGTAGTTGGCGTTTCAGTGTTGTAGCATTGCCTACTGCAGTGCTGAATTCTTCCTTGTTACTTGTCTCTGTATTAGAATAAACATGCCCATACCATCATCTTTGGCGTTTCAGTGTATATAGGTGTTACCTACTGCAGCGCTAGATTCAGCCAGTTGATATGTCTCTGTATTTGAATAGGCATGCCTATACCGTTGTCTCTGGCGTTTTAGTGTATATAAGTGTCCCGTACCGCAGCGCTGTATTCGTCATCGTTTCATGTCTTTATTTGAATAGGCATCCATATACCATTGTCTTTTGCTTCGCAGTGTATATATGGGTACCCTAGTGTAGAGCTGTATTCTGCCTATTTACAGGCCTCTGCATTAAAATAGGCATGCCTATACCATCGTCTTTGGCGTTTCGGTGTATATAGGCGTTCCTTCCTTCAGCGATGTATTCTCCCTGTTTACATGTCTCTGTATATTCAACCCTATACCATCGTCTTTGGCGTGTCAGTGTATATAGGAGTTGCCCACTGCACTGCTGTATTCCGTCTGTTTACATGTCTCTGTATTTGATTAGGCATGCCATTACCATCATCTTTGGCGTTTAAGTGTATATAGTCGTTGCCACCTGCAGTGTAGTATTCTGCCTGTTTTTATGACTCTATATTTGAATAGGTATGCCTATACCATCGTCCTTGATGTTTCAGTGTATATAGGCGTTGCCTACTGCAGCGCTGTATTTTGCCTGTTTACATATCTCTGTTTTTGAATTAGCATGCCTATACCATCACCTTTGGGGTTTCAGTGTATAAAGATGGGGCCTACAACAGCGCTGTATTCCGCCTGTTGACATGTCCCTGTATTTGATTGGGCAAGCCTATACCATTGTATTTTGGCGTTTCAGTATACATAGGCATTACGTACTGCAGTGCTGTATTCCACCTGTATACATGTCTCTGCATTGGAATTGTCATGCGTATACCATAGTCTTTGACGTTTCATTGTATATAGCCGTTGCCTACTGCTTCAATGTATTCTGCCTGTTTGCATGTCTCTGTAATTGAATATTCATCCCTATAGCATAGTCTGTCGCGTTTCAGTGTATATAGGCATTGCGTGCTGCTGCACTGTATTCTGTCTGTTTACATGTCTCTGTATTTGAATAGGAATGCCTATACCATCGTCTATGGCGGTTCAGTGTATATAGGCGTTGCCTACTGCAGCGCTGTATTCTGCCAGTGTACTTGTCTCTGTATTTGAATAGGCATGCCTATACCATCGTCTTTGGCATTTCAGTGTATCCAGGTGTTCCCTACCGCAGCGCTGTATTGTGCCTGTTTTTCATGTCTCTGCATTTGAATAGGTATGCCTATACCATCGTCTGTAGCATCTCAGTGTATATAGGCATTGCTAATGCAGCGCTGTTTTCAGCCTGGTTACATGCCTCTGTATTTGAATAGGCATGCCTATACCATCGTCTTTGGCGTTTCAGTATATTTAGGCGTTGCCTACTGCAGCGCTGTATTCTGCCTGTTTACGTATCTCTGTATTTGCATAGGCATCCCTATCCATCATCTTTGGCATTTCATAGTATATTGGCATTGTTTAATGCAGCGCTGTATTCTGCTTGTTTACATGTCTCTGTATTTGAATAGGCATTCCTACATCATTGTCTCTAGCGTTTCAGTGTGTATAGGCGTTTCCTACCGCAGTGCTGAGCTCTGCCTGTTGACATGTCTTTGTATTTGAATAGGCATGGCTATACCATCGTAGTTGGCGTTTCAGTATTTTTAGGCATTGCCTATGGCAGTGCTGAATTCTATTTGTTAACGTGTCTCTGTATGTGAATAGGCATGCCTATACCATCATATTTGTCGTTTCAGTATATATAGGCGTTGCCAACTGCACTGCTGTATTCTGCCTGTTTACATGACTCTGTATTTGAATAGGCATGCCTATTTAATCGTCTTTGGCTTTTCAGTGTATACAGGCACTACCTAGTGCAGCGCTGTATTCTGCCTGTTTACATGTATCTGTATTTCAATGGGCATGCCTATACCGTCGTCTTTAGCCTCTCAGTGTATATAGGCATTACTACTACAGCGCTGTATTCAGCCTGGTTACATGCCTTGTATTTGAATAGCCATGCCGATACCATTGTCATAGGCGTTTCAGTGTACATAGGCGTCGCCGACCACAGCGCCGTATTCGGCCTCTCAATATATCTCAGTATTTGAATGGTCATGGCTATACCATCGTCTTTGGCATCTAAGTGTATACAGGCGTTCCCTACCGCAGCGCTGATTTCTGCCTGTTTACATGCCTCTGCATTTGAATAGGTATAGTTTTACTGTCGTATTTGGCGTTACACTGTATGTAGGTATTGCCTATTGCAGCATTGTATTCTGCCTGTTTACATGTCTCTGTATTTTAATAGGCATGCCGATACCATCGTCTCTATCGTTTCAGTGTATATAGGCGTTGCCTACAGCAACGCTGTATTCTGCTTGTTTACATGCCTCTGTATTTGAATAGGCATACCTATACCATCGTCTTTGACTGTTCACTGGACATAGGCATACCGCATCACAGCACTGTATTCTGCATGTTTACATGAGTCTGTATTTGAATAGGCATTCCTATACTATCGTCTTTGGCGTCTCAGTGTATATAGGCATTGCTACTGTAGCGCTGCATTCAGCCTGGTTACATGCCTCTGTATTTGAATAGGAATGCCTATACCATCGACTTTGACGTTTCAGTGTATATAGGTGTTGCCTACTGCAGCGCTGTACTCTGCCTGATGACATATCTCTCTATTTGATTAGCCATGCCTATCCATCATCTTTGGCATTTCATTGTATATAGGCGTTGCTTAATGCAGCGCTGTGTTCTGCCTGTCTACATGTCTCTACACTTGAACAGGCATGCCTATAACATCGTCTTTGGCGTTTCTGTGTATATACGCGTTGCGTACTGCTGCACTGTATTCTGCCTGTTAACATGTCACTGCATTTGAATAGGCATGCCTTTACCATCAAATGGCTCAAATGGCTCTGAGCACTATGGGACTCAACTGCTGAGGTCAGTAGTCCCCTAGAACTTAGAACTAGTTAAACCTAACTAACCTAAGGACATCACAAACATCCATGCCCGAGGCAGGATTCGAACCTGCGACCGTAGCGGTCTTGCGGTTCCAGACTGCAGCGCCTTTAACCGCACGGCCACTTCGGCCGGCCCTTTACCATCGTCTTTGGCGTTTCAGTGTATATCGGCGTTGCCTACTGCAGCGATGTAGTCTGCCTGTTTACATGTCTCTGTATTTGAATATTCATCCCTATACCATCATCTTTGGCATTTCAGTGTATATAGGCGTTGCCTACTGCACTGCTCTATTCCGCCTGTTTACATGCTTCTGTATTTGAATAGGCATGCCTATACCTTCCTCTTTGGCGTTTCAGTGTACATAGGCGTCCCGTACCGCAGCACTGTATTCGTGCTGTTTACATGTCTCTGTATTTGAATAGCCATGCCTATACAATCGTCTTAGGCGTTTCAGTGTATATAGGCGTTGCCTACTGCAGGTCTGTATTGTGCATGTTTACATGTCTCTGTATTTGAATAGGCATGCCTAAATCTATGTCTTTGGCGGTTCAGTGTATATAGGCGTTGCTTACTGCTGCGCTGTATTCTGGCTGTGTACATGTCTCTGTATTTGAGTAGGCATGGCTATACCATCGAAGTTGGCGTTTCAGTGTGTATAGGCGTTCCCTACCACGGCAGTGTGTTCTGCCTGTTTACATGCCTCTGTATTTGAATAGGCGTGCCTATACCATTAGTCTTTGGCGTTTCACTGTATATTGGCGTTGCCTACTGCAACGCTGTATTCTGCCTGTTGACATGTCTTTGTATTTGAATAGGTATGCCTATACCTTCGTAGTTGGTGTTTCAGCAAATTTAGCATTGCCTACTGCAGTACTGAATTCTGCTTGTTTACGTGTGTCTGTATTTCAATAGGCATGCCTATACCTTCGTCTTTGGTGTTTCAGAGTACATAGACGTTCCATACCGCGGCGGTGTATTCCTGCTGTTTACCTGTCTCTGTATTTGAATATCCATGCCTATACCATCGTCTTAGGCGTTTCACTGTATGTGGGCGTTGTCTACTGCAGCTCTGTGTTGTGCATGTTTACATGTCTCTGTATTTGAATAGGCGTGCCTATCCATCATCTATGAAATTTCATTGTATATAGGCGTTGCTTAATGCAGCACTGTATTCTGCCTGTTTACATGTCTCTGTATTTGAATAGGCATGCATATACCATTGTCTCTAGTGTTTCAGTGTATATAGGCGTTCTCTACCGCAGCACTGTATTCTGCCAGTTGACATGTCTTTGTATTCGAATAGGCATGCCTATTCCATCGTAGTTGGCGTTTCAGTGTTGTAGCATTGCCTACTGCAGTGCTGAATTCTTCCTTTTTACTTGTCTCTGTATTAGAATAAACATGCCTATACCATCATCTTTGGCGTTTCAGTGTATATAGGTGTTACCTACTGCAGCACTAGATTCAGCCAGTTGATATGTCTCTGTATTTGAATAGGCATGCCTATACCGTTGTCTCTGGCGTTTTAGTGTATATAAGTGTCCCGTACCGCAGCGCTGTATTCGGCATCGTTTCATGTCTTTATTTGAATAGGCATCCATATACCATTGTCTTTTGCTTCGCAGTGTATGTATGGGTGCCCTAGTGTAGAGCTGTATTCTGCATATTTACAGGCCTCTGCATTAAAATAGGCATGCCTATACCATCGTCTTTGGCGTTTCAGTGTATATAGGCGTTCCTTCCTTCAGCGATGTATTCTCCCTGTATACATGTCTCTGTATATTCAACCCTATACCATCGTCTTTGGCGTGTCAGTGTATATAGGAGTTGCCCATTGCACTGCTGTATTCCGTCTGTTTACATGTCTCTGTATTTGATTAGGCATGCCATTACCATCATCTTTGGCGTTTAAGTGTATATAGTCGTTGCCACCTGCAGTGTAGTATTCTGCCTGTTTTTATGACTCTATATTTGAATAGGTATGCCTATACCATCGTCCTTGACGTTTCAGTGTATATAGGCGTTGCCTACTGCAGCGCTGTATTTTGCCTGTTTACATATCTCTGAATTTGAATTAGCATGCCTATACCATCACCTTTGGGGTTTCAGTGTATAAAGGCATGGCCTACAACAGCGCTGTATTCTGCCTGTTGACATGTCCCTGTATTTGATTGGGCAAGCCTATACCATTGTATTTTGGCGTTTCAGTATACATAGGCATTACGTACTGCAGCGCTGTATTCCACCTATATACATGTCTCTGCATTGGAATTGTCATGCGTATACCATAGTCTTTGACGTTTCATTGTATATAGCCGTTGCCTACTGCTTCAATGTATTCTGCCTGTTTACATGTCTCTGTAATTGAATATTCATCCCTATAGCATAGTCTGTCGCGTTTCAGTGTATATAGGCATTGCGTGCTGCTGCACTGTATTCTGTCTGTTTACATGTCTCTGTATTTGAATAGGAATGCCTATACCATCGTCTATGGCGGTTCAGTGTATATAGGCGTTGCCTACTGCAGCGCTGTATTCTGCCAGTGTACTTGTCTCTGTATTTGAATAGGCATGCCTATACCATCGTCTTTGGCATTTCAGTGTATCCAGGTGTTCCCTACCGCAGCGCTGTATTGTGCCTGTTTTTCATGTCTCTGCATTTGAATAGGTATGCCTATACCATCGTCTGTAGCATCTCAGTGTATATAGGCATTGCTAATGCAGAGCTGTTTTCAGCCTGGCTACATGCCTCTGTATTTGAATAGGCATGCCTATACCATCTTCTTTGGCGTTTCAGTATATTTAGGCATTGCCTACTGCAGCGCTGTATTCTGCCTGTTTACGTATCTCTGTATTTGCATAGGCATCCCTATACCATTGTCTCTAGCGTTTCAGTGTGTATAGGTGTACTCTAACGCAGTGCTGTATTCTTCCTGTTAAAATGTCTTTGTATTTGAATAGGCATGCCTACACCATTGTAGTTGGCATTTCAGCATATTTAGGCATTGCCAACTGCAGTGCTGAAATCTGCGTGTTTACATTTCTCTGTATTTGAATATTCATGCCTATACCATCATCTTTGGCGTTTTAGTGTATATACGCGTTGACAACTGCAGTGCAGTTTTCTACCTGTTTACATGACTTTATTTTAATAGGCATGCCTATACCATCATCTTTGGCGTTTCAGTGTATATAGGCGTTGCCTACTACAGCGCTATATTCTGCCTGTTTTCATGTCTCTGTATTTGAATAGGCATGCGTATACAGTCGTCTTTGGCGTTTCAGTGTATACCGGCGTTCCCTACCGCAGCGCTGTTTTCTGCCTAATTAAATGTCTCTGCATTTGAATTGGTATGCCTATAGCATCGTTTATGGCGTCACCATGTATATAGGCATTGCTACTGCAGCGCTGTATTCTGCCTGGTTACATGTCTCTGTATTTGAATAGGCATGCCTATACCATCGTCTTTGGTGTTTCAGTGTATATAGGGGTTGCCTACTCCAGCGCTGTATTCTGCCTGTTTACTTATCTCTGTATTTGAATAGGCATGCCTATCCATCATCTTTGGCATTACATTGTACATAGGCGTTGCTTAATGCAGCACTGTATTCTGGCTGTTTACATGTCTCTGTATGTGAATAGGCATGCCTATACCATTGTCATTAGCGTTTCAGTGTACACAGGCATTCTGTAAAGGAGCGCTGTATTCCGCCCGTTTACATGTTACTGTATTTGAATAGGCATGCCGGTAGCATCTTCTTTGGTGTTTCAGTGTGTATAGGCAATGCCGACTGCAGCGATGTATTCTGCCTGGTTACATGTCTCTGTATTTGAATAGGCATGCCTATACCATCGTCTTTGGTGTTTCAGTGTACATAGGCGTTGCCTACTGTAGCGATGTATTCTGCCCGTTTACATGTCTCTGTATTTGAATATTCATTCCTATACCATCGTCTTAGGCGTTTCAGTGTATATAGGCGTTGCCTACTGCAGCACTGTATTCTGCATGTTTACATGTCTCTGTATTTGAACAGGCATGCCTATACCATCGTCTTTGACGTTGCAGTGTATATAAGGCATTGCCTATTGTAGTGGTGTATTCTGCCTGTTTACAAGTCTCTGTATTTGAATAGGCATGCCTATACCATCGTCTTTAATGTTTCAGGGTACATAGGCGTTGCCTACTGCAGCGGTGTTCTGCCTGTTTTAATGCCCCTGTATTTGAATAGGCATGCATATACCATCGTCGTTGACGTTTCACCGCATGTAGCCGTTGCGTACTACATACTGTATTCTGCCTGTTTAGATGTCTCTGTATTTGAATAGGCATGCCTATACCATCGTCTTTGGCGTTTCAGTGTACATAGGCGTTCCGTACCGCAGCGCTGTATTCCCTCTGTTTACATGTGTCTGTATTTGTATATCCATGCTTTTACCAGCGTCTTTGGCGTTTCAGTGTATATAATCGTTCCCTACCTCAGCTCTGTATTATGCCTGTTGACATGTCTCCGTATTTGAACAGGCATGCCTATACCATCGTCTGTGGCGTTTCAGTGTATATGGGCGTTGCCTACTGTAGTGGTGTATTCTGCCTGTTGACATGTATCTGTATTTTATTAGGCATACCTATACCATTGTCTTTGGCATTTCAGTGTGTATAGGCGTTGCCTACTGCAGTGCTGTATTCTGCCTGTTTACGTGTCTCTGTATTTGAATAGGCATGCCTCTACCATCGACTTTGGCGTTTCAGTGTATATAGGCGTTGCCTACCGCAGCACTGTATTCTGCCGGTTTACATGTCTGTGTATTTGAATAGGCATGCGTATACCATCGTCTTTGACGTTGCAGTGTATATAAGGCACACCTATACGATCGTCTCTGGCGTTCAGTGTACATAGGCGTTCCGTACCGCAGCACTTTATTGTGCCTGTTTATATGTCTGTATTTGAATTGGTGTGCCTATACTATCGTCTTTGGGGTTTCAGTGTATATAGGGATTGCCTGCTGCACTGCTGTATTCCACATGTTTACATATTTCTGTATATGAATAGCCATGCCTATACCATCGACTATGGCGATTCAGTGTATATAGGCGTTGCCCACTGCAGCACTGTATTCTGCCTGTTTATATGTCCCAGTATTTCAACAGGCATGCCTATACCATCATCTTTGGCGTTTCAGTGTACATAGGTGTTCCGTACCGCCGTCAGTATTCCGCCATTTTACATGTCTCTGTATTTGAATGGGCATGCCAATACCATCGTCTTTGGCGTTTAAGTGTATGTAATCGTTGCCTACTGCATCAATGTATTCTGACTGTTTACATGTCTCTGTATTTGAACAGGCATGCCTATACCATCGTCTCTGGAGTTTCAGTGTATATAGGCGTTGCCTACTGCAGCACTGTATTTATCCTCTATACGTGTCACTGTATTTGAATAGGCATGCTTATACCATCGTCTTTGGCGTTTCAGTTTACATAGGCGTTACGTACCGCAGTGTTGTATTCCGCCTGTTTACATGTCTCAGTATTTGAATAGGCATGGCTGTACCATCGTAGTTCGCAGCTCTGTATTCTGCCTGTTGACATTTCTCTGTATTTGAACAGGCATGCCTATATCATCGCAGTTGGTGTTACAGGATATTTAAGGATTGCCTTCTGCGGCCCTTAATTCTGCCTGTTTACATGTCTCTGTATATCAATAGGCATGCCTATACCATCATCTCTGGCGTTTCTGTATATATAGGCGTTGCCCACTGCTCTGCAGTATTCTGCTTGTTTACATGACTCTGTATTTGAGTAGGATGCCTATACCATCGTCTTTGGCGTTTCAGTGTATACAGGCATTCCCTACCGCAGCGCTGTGTTCTGCCTGTTTACATGACTCTGCATTTCAATAGGCATGCCTATACCACCGTCTTTGACGTTTCAGTCTATATAGACATTGCCTACTGCAGGGCTGTATTCTCCCTGTTGATATGTGTCTGTATTTGCTTAATCATGCTTATACCATCGTCTTTGGCTCTTCAGTGTATTTAGGCATCACCTACAGCAGCGCTGAATTCTTCCTGTTTACATGTCTTTGTTTTTGTATAGGCATGCCTTTACCATAGTCTTTGGCGTTTCTGTGTATAAAGGCGTTGCCTACTGCAGTGAAGTATTCTGCCAGTTTACATTATTCTGTTTTTGAATAGGCGCACGTATACCATCGTCTTTGGCGTTTCTGTGTATACAGGCGTTCCCTACCGCAGCGTTGTGTTCTCCTTGTTTACAAGTCTCTGCATTTCAATAGGCATGCCTATACCATCGTCTTTGACGTTTCAGTCTATATAGGCGCTGCCTACTGCAGCGCTGTATTCCGACTGTTACATATCTCTGTATCTGAATAGGCATGCCTATACCAACGTCTTTGGTGTTTCAGTGTATATAGGCATTGCCTACTGCAGTGATGTATTCTGCCTGTTTACATGCATCTGTACTTGACTGGGCATCCCTATACCATCGTGTTAGGCATTTCAGTGTATATAGGCATTGCGTACTGCACTGCTGTGATCCGCCTGTTTACATCTCTCTGTACTCGAATAGGTATGCCTATATCATAATCTTTGGCATTTTAGTGTATATAGGCGTTGCCTACTGCAGCGCTGTATTCTGCCTGTTTACATGTCTTAGTATTAGAATAGGAATGCCTATACATTGATAGTTGGCGTTTCAGCGTATTTAGGCATTGCCTACCGCAGCGTGGATTCTGCCTGTTTACATTTCTCTGTATTTGAATAGGCTTGCCTATACCATCATCTTTGGTGTTTCAGTTTATATAGGCATTGCCTACTGCAGTGCAGTATTCTTCCTGTTTACATGACTCTGTATATGAATGGGCATACCTATACCATCGTCATTGGTGTTACTGTGTATATACGCGTTCCCTAACGCAGCGCTGTATTCTGCCTGTTTAATTGTTTTTGTATTTGAATAGGCATGCCTATACCATGGGCTCTGACATTTTGTGTATATAGGCATTGCCTACTGCAGAACTATATTTTGCCTGTTGACATGTCTGTATATTCGAATAGGCACCCCAATATCATCGCATTAGGCGTTTCACCTTATATAGGCGTTGCCTAATGCATGCTGTATTCTGCCTGTTCATATGTCTCTGTATTTGAATAGGCAAGCCTATACAATCGTCATTGGCGTTTCAGTGTACATAGGCGTTGCCTACTGCAGCAGTGTATTCAGCCTTTTTACATGTCGCTGTATTTGAATAGGCATGCCAATACCATCGTCTTTGGTGTTTCAGTGTATATAGGCGTTACCGAGTACAATGCTGTATTCTGCCTAGTTACATGTCTCTTTATTTGAATAGGTGTGACTATACCATCGTCTTTGGCGTTTCACTTTATATTGGCGTTGCCTACTGCAGCGGTTTATTCTGCCTGTCTACATGTCGCTGTATTTGAACAGGCATGCCAATTCCATTACCTTTGGCTTTTCAATGTATTTAGTCATTGCCTACTGCATCACTGAATTCTTCGTATTTACTTGTCTCTGTATTTGTATAGGCATGTCTATACGATTGTCTTTTGGCGTTTCAGTGTATATAGGAGTTGCCTACTGCAGCGCTGTATTCTGCCTGTTTACATGTCTCTGTATTTGAATAGGCATGCCAATACCATCGTCTTTGACGTTTCAGTCTATATAGGCGTTGCCGAGTGCAGAGCTGTATTCTGCCTAATTACATGTCTCTGTATTTGAATAGGCATGCCCATACCATAGTCTTTGGTGTTTGAGTGTACATAGGCATTCACTACTGGAGCGCTGTATTCTGCCTGTTTATACGTCTCTGTTTTTGAATAGTCATGCCTATACCATCGTCATTGGCGTTTCAGTGTACATACGCATAGCCTACTGCGGCGGTCAATTCTGCCTGATTACATGCCCCTGTATTTGAATAGGCATGCATTTACCATCGTCTTCACCGTACGTAGGTGTAACGTAATGCATACTGTATTCTGTCTGTTTACATCTTTCTATATTTGAATAGGCATGTCTATACCGTCATCTTTGGACTTTCAGTGTACATAGGCATTCCATATCGCAGCGCTGTATTCCGCCTGTTTACATGTATCTGTATTTGAATAGGCATGTCTTTACCATCAATTTTGGCGTTTCAGTGTATATAGGCGTTGCTTACTGCTGCGCTGTATTCTGCCTGTTTACATGTTTCTGTTTTTGAATAGCCATCCCTAAACCATCGTCATTGGACTTTCAGTGTATATCGGCGTTGCCTACAGCAGCGTTGATTTCTCCTGTTTACATGTCTCTGTATTTGAATAGGCAAGCCTATACTAACGTCATTGGCATTTCAGTGTATATAGGCATTGTCTACAGCAGTGCTGCTTTCTGCCTGTTTACATGTCTCGGTATTTGAATAGGCATGCCTGTACCTTCGTAGTTGGTGTTTCAGTGTACCTAGGCGTTCCCTACCGCAGTGCCGTATTCCGCCTTTTGACATGTCTCTGTATTTCAATAGGCCTGACAATACCATCGTAGTTGGCGCTTCAGCGTAATCAGGTATTGCCTACGGCAGTGCTGTATTCTGCCTAATTACGTGTCTCTATATTTGAAAAGGCATGCCTATACCATCGTCCTGAGCGTTTCAGTGTACATAGGCGTTCCCTACTGCAGTGCTGTATTCTGCCTGTTTACATGGCTCTGTATTTGAATTGGCATGCCTAAACCATCGTCTCTGGCGTTCAGTGTACATAAGCGTTCCGTACCGCAGCACTTTATTGTGCCTGTTTATATGTCTGTATTTGAATTGGTGTGCCTATACTATCGTCTTTGGGGTTTCAGTGTATATAGGGATTGCCTGCTGCACTGCTGTATTCCACATGTTTACATATTTCTGTATATGAATAGCCATGCCTATACCATCGACTATGGCGATTCAGTGTATATAGGCGTTGCCCACTGCAGCACTGTATTCTGCCTGTTTACAAGTCTCTGTATTTGAATACGCATCCCTACACCATCGTCTTTGCCGTTTCAGTGTTCACAGTCACTCACTACCACAGCGCTGTATTATGCCTGTTTACATGTCTCTGTATTTGAATATTCATGATCATACCATCGTTCTTTGCGTTTCAGTGTAAATAGGTGATGCCTACTACAGCGCTGTATTCTGCCAGTTTACCTGTCTCTGTATTTGAATAGGCATGCCTATACATTCGTCTTTGGCGTTTCAGGGTTTATAGGTGTTGCCTACTACAGCACTGTATTCTGCCTGTTTACATGTCTCAAAATTTGAATAAGCATGCCTATACCTTCGTCTTTGGCGTTTCAGTGTATATAGGCGTTGCCTACTGTAGGACTGAATTCTGCCATTTTACATGTCTCTGTATTGGAATGGGCATGCCGAAACCACTGTCTTCGGCGTTTCACTGAATATAGGCGTTCCCTACAGCAGTGCTGTATTTTGCCTGTTTACATGTATCTGTTGAATACTCATGCTTATAGCATCGTGTTAGGCGTTTAATGTATATAGGTGTTGCCGACCACAGCGCCGTATTCTGCCTGTCAATATATGTCTGTTTTAATGGGCATGGCTATACAAGCGTCTTTGTAGTCTCAGTGTATATAGGCATTGCCTACTGCAGCGGTGTATTCTGCCTGTTTACGTGTCTCTGTATTTGAATAGGCATGCCTATACATTCGTCTTTGGCGTTTCAGGGTTTATAGGTGTTGCCTACTACAGCACTGTATTCTGCCTGTTTACATCTTTCTGTAATTGAATAGTCATGCCTATGCCATCATCTGTGGCGTTTTATTGTATATATCGCGTTGTCTAGTGCAGCGCTGTATTCTGCCTGTTTACATGTCTCTGTATTTGAATAGGCATGCCTATAGCATTGTCTTTGGCTCTTTCATTGTATATAGGCGGTGCCAATTGCAGCGCTGTATTCTGCCTGTTTACATGTCTCTGTACTTGAATGGGCACCCGTATACCATCGTCTTTGGCGTTTCAGTGTGTATAGCAGTTGCCTACTGCAGGTCAGTATTCTGCCTGTTGACATGTCTCTGTATTTGAATAGGCAAGCTTATACCATCGTCTTTGGCGTTTCAGTGAATCTAGGCTTTCCCTATCACAGCGCTGTATGCTGCCTGTTTACATGTCTCTGTATTTGAATAGGCAAGCCTAGACCATCGTCTTTTGCGTTTCGGTGAATCTAGGCGTTCCCTACTGCAGTGCTCTATTCTGCCTGTTTACATGTCTCTGTATTTGAATAGGGATGCCTATACCTTTGTCTTTGGCGTTTCACTGTATATACACGTTGCCTACTGCAACGCTGTATGCTCCCTGTTTACATGACTCTGTATTTGAATAGGCATGCATATAACATCGTCTTTCGTGTTTCAGTGTACATAGGCGTTCCCTAATGCAGCGATGTATTCTGCCAGTTTACATGTCTCTATATTTGCGTAGCGATGCCTATCCCATCGTCTTTGGCGTTTTATTGTATATAGGAGTTGTCTACGGCAGTGCTGTATTCTGCCTGTTTACATGTCTCTGTATTTGAATAGGCATGCCTATAGGATTGTCTTTGGCTCTTTCGTTGTATATAGGCGGTGCCAACTGCAACGCTGTATTCTGCCTGTTTACATGTCTCTGTATTTGAATAGGCACCCCTATACCACCGTCTTTGGCATTTCAGTGTATATAGGCGCTGCCTACTGCAGCGCCTTATTCTGCCTGTTTACATGTCTCTCTTATTGAATAGGTATGCCTACACCATCGTCTTTGGCGTTTCAGTGTACATATGCGTTCCCTATCGCAGCGCTGTATTCTTCCTGCTTACATGTCTCTGTATTTGAATAGGCATGCGTACATCATCGTCTTTGGCGTTTCAGTGGTTATAGGCGTTCCCTACCGCAGTGCTTAATTCTGCCTGGTTACATGTCTCTGTATTTGAATAGGCATGCCTATAGCATCGTCTTTGGCGTTTCAGTGAATATAGGCGTTGCCTACTGAAGCGCAGTATTCTGCCTGTTTACATATGTCTGTATTTGAATAGGCATGCCTATACCATCGTCTTTGGCGTTTCAGTGTATATAGGCATTGCCTACCGCAGCGCTGTATTCCTCCTGTTTACATGTCTTTGTATTTGAATATGCATGCCTATTCCATCTTCTTTGGCGTTTCAGTGTATATAAGAGTTGCCTACTGCAGCGCTGTATTCTGCCTGTTTACATGTCTCTGTACTTGAATTGGCATGACTATACCATCGTCTTTGGCGTTTCAATGTATATAGGCGTTGCGTACTGCAGCGCTTTATTCTGCCTGTTTACATGTCTCTGTATTTGAATAGGCATGCCTATGCCATCGTCTTTGGCGTTTCAGTGTACTTAGGCGTTGCCTACTGCAGCACTGTATTCTGCTTGTTTACATGTCTCAGTATTTAAATGGCATGCCTATAACATTGTCTTTGGCGTTTCAGTGTATATAGGCGTTGCCTACTGCAGCGCTGTATTCTGCCTGTTTACAAGTCTCTGTTTTTGAATAGGCATTCCTATACCATCGTCTTTGGCGTTTCAGTGTATATACACGTTGTCTACTGCAGCGCTGTATTCTGCCTGTAGACATGTCTCTGTATTTGAATAGGCACCCCTATACCATCGTCTTTGGCGTTTCAGTGTATATAGGCGTTGCCTACTGCAGCGCTCTATTCTACCTGTTTACATTCTCTGTATTTGAATAGGGATGCCTATACCTTCGTCTTTGGCGTTTCACTGTATATATACTTTGTCTACTTCGACGCTGTATGCTCCCTGTTTACATGACTCTGTATTTGAATAGGCATGCATATAACATCGTCTTTTGTGTTTCAGTGTACATAGGGGATGCCTACTGCAGCGCTGTATTCTGCCTGTTTTATATGTGTCTGCATTTGTATAGGCATGCCTAAGCCATCGTCTTTGGCGTTTTATTGCATATAGGCGATGCCTACTGCAGCGCTGTATTCTGCCTGTTTATGTGTCTCTGTATTTTAATAGGCATGCCTAAGACATCGTCTTTGGCGTTTTAGTGTATATAGGCGTTGCCTGGTGCAGCGCTGTATTATGGAAGTTTAGATGTCTCTGTATTTGTGTAGGCATGTCCATACCACCGTTCTGTGCATTTCACTGTATATAGGCGTTGCCTACTGCTGCGCTGTATTCTGCCTGTTTACATATCTCCGTATTTGAATAGGCATGCCTATGCCATCGTCTTTGGCATTTCAGTGTATATAGGCTTTCCCTACCGCAGCGCTGTATCCTGCCTTTTTACATGTCCCTGTATTTGAATAGGCATACCTATACCATCTTCTTTGGCGTTTGATTGTATATAGGCATTGCCTACCGGAGCGCTGTATTCTGCCTGCTTACGTGTCTCTGTATTTGAATATACATGCCTATACCATCGTCTTTGGCTTTTCAGTGTATATAGGCGTTGTCTACTGCAGCGCTGTATTCTGCCTGTTTACATGTCTCTGTATTTGAATAGGGATGCCTATACCTTTGTCTTTGGCGTTTCACTGTATATACACGTTGCCTACTGCAACGCTGTATGCTCCCTGTTTACATGACTCTGTATTTGAATAGGCATGCATATAACATCGTCTTTCGTGTTTCAGTGTACATAGGCGTTCCCTACTGCAGCGATGTATTCTGCCAGTTTACATGTCTCTATATTTGCGTAGCGATGCCTATCCCATCGTCTTTGGCGTTTTATTGTATATAGGAGTTGTCTACGGCAGTGCTGTATTCTGCCTGTTTACATGTCTCTGTATTTGAATAGGCATGCCTATAGGATTGTCTTTGGCTCTTTCGTTGTATATAGGCGGTGCCAACTGCAACGCTGTATTCTGCCTGTTTACATGTCTCTGTATTTGAATAGGCACCCCTATACCACCGTCTTTGGCATTTCAGTGTATATAGGCGCTGCCTACTGCAGCGCCTTATTCTGCCTGTTTACATGTCTCTCTTATTGAATAGGTATGCCTACACCATCGTCTTTGGCGTTTCAGTGTACATATGCGTTCCCTATCGCAGCGCTGTATTCTTCCTGCTTACATGTCTCTGTATTTGAATAGGCATGCGTACATCATCGTCTTTGGCGTTTCAGTGGTTATAGGCGTTCCCTACCGCAGTGCTTAATTCTGCCTGGTTACATGTCTCTGTATTTGAATAGGCATGCCTATAGCATCGTCTTTGGCGTTTCAGTGAATATAGGCGTTGCCTACTGAAGCGCAGTATTCTGCCTGTTTACATATGTCTGTATTTGAATAGGCATGCCTATACCATCGTCTTTGGCGTTTCAGTGTATATAGGCATTGCCTACCGCAGCGCTGTATTCCTCCTGTTTACATGTCTTTGTATTTGAATATGCATGCCTATTCCATCTTCTTTGGCGTTTCAGTGTATATAAGAGTTGCCTACTGCAGCGCTGTATTCTGCCTGTTTACATGTCTCTGTACTTGAATTGGCATGACTATACCATCGTCTTTGGCGTTTCAATGTATATAGGCGTTGCGTACTGCAGCGCTTTATTCTGCCTGTTTACATGTCTCTGTATTTGAATAGGCATGCCTATGCCATCGTCTTTGGCGTTTCAGTGTACTTAGGCGTTGCCTACTGCAGCACTGTATTCTGCTTGTTTACATGTCTCAGTATTTAAATGGCATGCCTATAACATTGTCTTTGGCGTTTCAGTGTATATAGGCGTTGCCTACTGCAGCGCTGTATTCTGCCTGTTTACAAGTCTCTGTTTTTGAATAGGCATTCCTATACCATCGTCTTTGGCGTTTCAGTGTATATACACGTTGTCTACTGCAGCGCTGTATTCTGCCTGTAGACATGTCTCTGTATTTGAATAGGCACCCCTATACCATCGTCTTTGGCGTTTCAGTGTATATAGGCGTTGCCTACTGCAGCGCTCTATTCTACCTGTTTACATTCTCTGTATTTGAATAGGGATGCCTATACCTTCGTCTTTGGCGTTTCACTGTATATATACTTTGTCTACTTCGACGCTGTATGCTCCCTGTTTACATGACTCTGTATTTGAATAGGCATGCATATAACATCGTCTTTTGTGTTTCAGTGTACATAGGGGATGCCTACTGCAGCGCTGTATTCTGCCTGTTTTATATGTGTCTGCATTTGTATAGGCATGCCTAAGCCATCGTCTTTGGCGTTTTATTGCATATAGGCGATGCCTACTGCAGCGCTGTATTCTGCCTGTTTATGTGTCTCTGTATTTTAATAGGCATGCCTAAGACATCGTCTTTGGCGTTTTAGTGTATATAGGCGTTGCCTGGTGCAGCGCTGTATTATGGAAGTTTAGATGTCTCTGTATTTGTGTAGGCATGTCCATACCACCGTTCTGTGCATTTCACTGTATATAGGCGTTGCCTACTGCTGCGCTGTATTCTGCCTGTTTACATATCTCCGTATTTGAATAGGCATGCCTATGCCATCGTCTTTGGCATTTCAGTGTATATAGGCTTTCCCTACCGCAGCGCTGTATCCTGCCTTTTTACATGTCCCTGTATTTGAATAGGCATACCTATACCATCTTCTTTGGCGTTTGATTGTATATAGGCATTGCCTACCGGAGCGCTGTATTCTGCCTGCTTACGTGTCTCTGTATTTGAATATACATGCCTATACCATCGTCTTTGGCTTTTCAGTGTATATAGGCGTTGTCTACTGCAGCGCTGTATTCTGCCTGTTTACATGTCTCTGTATTTGAATAGGCACGGCTATACCATCGTCTTTGGCGCTTCAGTTAATATAGGCGTTGCCTTCTGCAGCGCTGTATTCTGCCTGTTGACATATCTCTGTATTTAATAGGCATGCCTATACCATCGTCTTTGGGCTTCAGTGTATATAGGCGTTTCCTACCGCAGCGCTGTATCCTGCCTGTTTACATGTCTCTGTATTTGAATAGGCATGCATATATCATAGTCTTTGGCGTTTCAGTGAATATAGGCGTTCCCTACTGCTGCGCTGTATTCTGCCTGTTCATATGTCTCTGTATTTGTATAGGCATGCCTATACCATCGCCTTTGGCCGAGCGGTTCTACGCGCTATAGTCTGGAACCGCGCGACCGTTATGGTCGCAGGTTCGAATCCTGCCTCGGGCTTGGATGTTTTTGATGTCCTTAGGTATGATAGGTTTAAGTAGTTCTAAGTTCTAGGGGACTGATGACCTCAGCAGTTAAGTCCCATAGTGCTCAGAGCCAGCCATAGGCATGCTTGTACCAGCGTCTTTGGTGTTTCAGTGTATATAGGCACTGCCGACTGCAGCGACGTATTCTGCCTGTTCACATATTTCTGTGTACCAGTTTTTTTGGCGCTTCATTGTATTAAAAAGCTTTAGAGTTTGCATAATACTCGACAGCAAGAGTTGGCTACAACTAGAAAATGTTGGGGTGAGATCTTCGGGGCAAATCTAGGTGTCTATCATACGGGTGGCCTCCATGGAGTGGGGAATGAAGCATGTGCAGATAATTGTCGTAGATCATCCGCCCCCGGTAGCTGATTAGGCAGTTTGCCGCCGGCAGTGCTGCGAGGCGGTCATGCGCCAGAGCGCTATGGGCAAGGCGCGCACTGTGCTTTTGTGTTTACTTCGGCCGCTGTAAGTGCCGTTTTCCCTTCTAGACCACCATGGCGCACAACTATCCAAAGAAGACATTACGTGTCAACCTTTGTTCCGACTTCGCTCGACCCAAGGCCCTGGAGGTAGAACGATTTATTCGCGATGAAGTTAAAATACCACCAACGGATCTAATTGCTATCCACTTGTCCATAGTTAGCAGTACCGTCTACGTCAAAATGATCAACGATGCGGCGTGCGACAAGGTCCTTCGAGAGGCAAAACGTGGACTGCGCTTTTGTCATTCCGACGGCAACGTCGGACCCGTTACCGTCGATCACGCACGTCTCGGCACACGAACAATAAAGATCTTCGAACTGCCGTTCGAACTACCTGCAGACGTCGTCATCGAGGCGCTCCGTCCATATGGCAACGTTCTGGAACATGTTGCCGAACGATGGGTACAATTTCAAACCTATCCCGTTTGAAACGGTGTCAGACAGGTTGCAGAAACACGTGCCTTCCTATCGGAGGCTGCCGTACCCTTATAATGTACGACGGCCAACCTCGGACCTTTTCCGGTTGCGGGAATGAAGGTCACCTACGGTCTGAATGCATTGAACGACGTGTCTCCCAGCTCCCGTTGTCGGAAGCGTCCGTCACACCCACGATGACCGCCGTACCGGTCACTTACGCAGCGGCTCTTGCCACGTCTACAGTTTCGTCCAGTCCGTCGCGCGGTCCCTTCGACCGGCACGTCCCACCGTCCCAGTCACCAATGGACGATGCGGACGTCCCACCTGACAATCTTGCCGCCGAACAGGCTCCCGCACCGGACGCTGACGAGACCAGTACTTCTTCACAACACCTGTTTGACAACTTCATTGTACTCACCGACGCCTTCGAACCAGGTCGACGCTCCTCCTTGCCGTCGCCCGACACTGAGGAACACGTGCGCAAACAACGCTCGCCACGTAGGCGCAAACGCCGTCGCCGTTCACCCACGGGCTCTCAAAGCGTCGCCACCCGCGACGACGAAGACGACACCCATCCAGCCGATATTTCCACGCAGAGGTCGGCGGACAACTTTTACGATGAACAAGACGTTTCGCAGGACGGGACCACCGTGGAGGTCGCCATGCACAATGTAACGATCGGTGCGCAGGTTGAGGCGCCTGTCTCCCCGCCGACAACTCCAGATCTCTCTCACCATGACGCAATTCCCACGGACATTGGACAGACCCACGGCACAGGAGTATGGGCCGACGACATTGAGGAAGATACGCCCCCTCCTCCGGATGAATTGCCTCCACCGGACGAAGCTGCCTGTTAACATCAAAAGCGAGGCACTGCAGCTAATGGGGCGGGACTTCCTGTCGGTTCCCTCCTCATACTTCCCTTGCTGATGGTAGATGCGCGTCCACCACCACTGAAACTAACGTACCGGTTTGCCACACTGAACATCAACATGATCGGCACTGCACCCAAGCTTCAACTCCTATGTGACATGCTTCGGGCTTCTGACGTCGACGTCGCCCTTCTTCAGGAAGTACGCGTTGCCACACTACCACCAGTCTATGGCTACGACTCATACACGTCCACATGTGATCAGTCAGGGAGTGGAGTGGCTTTCTACATACGCGAAGGAATCCCACTCAAGGACACGACAATCCTTCCCTGTGGAAGGGGCATGGCTGTTACCATCTTCGATCGGCGCGTCATCAATATCTACGCTCCGTCTGGCTCCACGAACCGTCGGCAGCGGTCCACTTTCTTCGGACATGACGTGGCGCCCCTGTTTTCTGGACGCTATGATCGCCTTATCATGGGAGGCGATTTTAACTGCGTCCTCTATCCGCAGGACCAAATGCCTGGTTATTCGCCATGCCCGGCGCTGCTCACCTTAATCGAAGATTTTCATCTAGTGGACGTTTGGGAGAAAATTCATGGCAATACCCCCGGTTTTACCCATTATACAGCACGTTCTGCGAGCAGACTGGACCGGTTTTATGTCTCTGCCCACCTTGACAATGAAGTCGCCCTAGCTGAACGATGGCCCCTTGCATTTTCGGACCACTGCGCCGTCATTTGCTCCCTGGCTCTGCCACCTCAGTCAGTGTGGCGCAACAGAAGTTATTGGAAGCTTAATACCTCCCTCCTTAATGACCCACACTGCCGACAATGTATTGCCACTACATGGGCGTCTTGCGAAAGACGCCTCCCGCAGTACACATCCACGTTCCATTGGTGGCTCAAGTGTGCCGAACCTGCGATCAGAAAGGTCTTCATACAATATGGCAAGGAAGCAGCAGCATGGCATCGAGACACCACAAATTTTCACTACGCCGTCCTCCGTGAGCTCGATGCGCTCCCTCCATCACCTGACACCCATAGGGAACGACAGCGTACTAAAGTTCGTCTCCACTCTCTCCAACGTGCACGACTGCATGGTGTCGTGGTGCGTTCCCGACGACAAGACCTCCTCCACGACGAAACCCCATCCACAATCCACGCCGCTTCCGACCATAGTCGTCGACGTCGACTTTTCGTCCCCAACATCACGACCTCCGATGGTGTTCACCACACAACTCAGGCGGCAGTGTTGTCTGCCTTTGCTGCACATTATCGCCAATTTTATGATGATGAACCGATGGCAACGCCAATTCCTGATTATCTCCGTCCTTCCCCTGGTCGGACCCTCACCGTAGCGGAGTCAACGTCCGTGATGTCTGCAATCACCGCGGAAGAGGTGGTAGATGCGATCAACAAAGGGGCCAAGAACAAATCACCAGGACCAGATGGCCTCCCAGTGGAGTTTTACCGGGCGTTCACCACGTTAATGCTTCCTCGCCGGACGGAAATGATGCAGGAACTCTTTAAACCGTCCTTCCCAATTCCACCTGAATTCGTCACTGGCATTCTTCTACCTGTGCCTAAGCCGAAAGGAGGGTCTCATGTCTCTGCATATCGCCCCCTTACACTACTGAATGCAGACTAAAAAATCTATGCACGCCTCTTAGCAGCGCGCATACGCACCGTCTTACCTACGGTCCTTTCACCAGAGCAGACTGCACGTGGTTGTGGGGCCACCTTACAAACAGCCCTAGGAGAATGCCGTGACCTCATCGCACTGGCGTCGGTTTGTCGCCTTCGCGCAGCACTGGTATCCGTCGATTTCACGAGTGCCTTTGATCACGTTCGACACCCATTCATCCTCATGGTGGCGACACGTATGAGGTTCCCATCATTTTTTGTCGATGCCATTCGCCGGTTACTACTTCCCGCGGTCTCGATGGTACAAGTCAATGGGAGGCTTGTAGGACCGATTCCTATACGCCGCTCTGTGCGTCAGGGATGCCCTATGTCTACTTTACTAGTATATGCCATTGCACTTGAGACCCTCATCACTGGTCTTGCCTCTAGACTGCAGGGTCTCACTTTGCGTGACTACACCTTTCACTGCAGGGCTTATGCGGAAGACCTCCTCTTTCTCACCTGCTCCTCCACGGAACTCAATGATGCCATCCAATGGATCCGCCAGTATGGACGTCTTTCTGGTAGCATTCTTAATGTCCGTAAATCGACTATGATACACATTGGGCGCGGCCTCCCGGCTATGGTGCCGACCCCAATCCCAGTCAGTACCACCCTTCGTTACTTGGGTATCGAATTTACGAGCTCCACACACCGCACAGTGGCCCTGGATTACCGGCGGCTTTTGCAGTCGATTCGACACCATGTCCGCGGTCAAGTGCACCGTAACTTAAACCAACTCCAACGTGTGTCCTATGTCAACATGTATGTCGCCCCTAAACTGGTACACGTCGCCCAGATCCTCCAAATGCCGTTACTTCTTGGCCGCCATATCCAATCAGCCTTTGGATATTTCGTGTCAGCAGGGGCACTTTTCAAAGTCCGCTACAACACTCTAACACTGCCTCCTGCAAAAGGTAGCCTCGGACTCGTCAACGTGCGGGCACGATCTTCTGCACTCTTTGTCCACACTCTGTCGCAGCACTGGCAGGGGCCGGTCCCGTCCTTAACACGCAGTCTCTTAGATATCCTCCGACCAGCTTCTCTCGATCCACCGATCAATGTGGCACCTATTTCTCCACTATTGTACCACGTCGCCAGTTGTTTCATAGAACTCAGCTACGTTCGGGCCGATCTTCCAGTCACCCGTCCTCCCCTTACAAAAGATTATTATCGTTTGTTTATACTGTTCAACCCTTGCGACCCCATGGTGCTACAGCATCCTGACATTAACTGGCGAACGGTTTTGGGGTGTGTGCATGCACCCTTTCTACCGTCGTCTGTGTCTGCACTCTGGTATGTTTTAGTCTATGGAAAATTCCCGACTAATAGTCGACTTTATCGCATAGGACTGGCCACCTCCTCACACTGCCCTGGCTGTCAGCTCGAAGACACCGACGAGCACCGTCTTACGTGCCCCCTGAAAAAAAAAAAAAAAAAAAAAACGTATAGCTCCTCATCCAACGAAGCTTTTACCTCCGTCCCCCGCCAACGACGGTAACCCCGGATTTCCTGTTGTTGCCCCAGACATTTCACTACCCTCTTGCTAAGCACCATACCCTAATCTGGTTTCGAGGACAGGCTTTAGCATACCTCTTTCAGAGTGGTCCGCATACAGTCCTTGACTTCTGGTACAAAGTTGTGACCGCGCATAGCACCCTCACCCGAAAACCATCTTACCGACAAACTTTTGCCGGTTATCTCCGCAGCGTCTTCCTTGACCCCCCTCAAATTTGGGGTGTGCCATGCCCACCCGTCACATGATGCAATACCCTTATCCACGTTCTCATGCATCGACCGAAAACAAAAAAAAAAATTTAAAAAAGGAAGAAGACACAATATGTTACATTTTGTTGTATTTAATGTTTTTTTAATATTTTTTTTGTTTAACTAACAGTCATTTGTATATGTTTAAATGGTACCTCGAAGAACTCTTGCATAGTGAATGTATATGTACTTCTAGTTTGTTCAGTAACAATTATTAAACAAATAAAAAAAATGGTCAGCGTGACGGATTGTCAATCCTCTGGGCCCAGGTTCGATTCCCGGCTGAGTCGGGGAATTTTCTCCGCCCAGGGACTGGGTGTTGTGCTGTCCTCATCTTCATCCTATCATCCTCATCGACTGCAGGTTGCCGAAGTGGCGTCAAATTGAAAGACCGGCACCCGGCGAACGGCCTGCCCGGCGGGGGGCCCTAGCCGTACGATTAAATTAAATAAATCGTAGATCAACTGTGGTGCAAATTGATTCTGCATGAGAAATGATTTGGGCACAGTGAAGAACCACTTATTGGCCATCTCGTGTCACTGGAGAAGTAAGCGGTAATTTCTGAACTAGGCTCCATCTCTTGTTCCTATGTTTCCAAGTCACGCTATGATAAGTGGGGGACACTTTAATTGCCACACAATTGATAAGTAAAATTAGAATTTGATAAGTGGTGGATGAAGAAGAGACTTCCCATGGAACAGTTGTAAAAGTTCTCTCTGAAAATTACTTCGGTGCCCTGTCCGTGATGGGATGGGAATGCATTAGACGTGTTGGAATGAACGAGGTCCCTCCGAGCACTCGGTTTATAAAGCAAAGGCTTTTCCAGGCTTCTTCTCCTTGTCTTCTCTTTGTAAGAGGTCCTCCTGTCAGTTTCTGTCTGTTCTTCTGTCTACTCACATCCCCCTCCCCTTCCCCTGTACTTTAAATTCAGATAGGTCCAGCCGGAAGGACAAAATAACAACTTCGGTAAAGATAAACAGTTTGGAATAGATGAACTACATCATTTCGCTATATGACACAGTCACCTCACGCACTGCTGTAAGGACTTACATAAGCTTGATACTAGCTTCCCTCCAAACGAAAAGATGTTTGCTGCTTCTCTACAAACTAAATTGGAATTCATTTATAAAGAGCAAAGTTCTCCACAGATGTACGAGGGTGTGCTGAAATGTAATAATTTTTAAATAACGTAAACGTTATGAACATTCTACACTTTTATTCTTCGTGTCTACATATTTGCAGCCTTCAGCTGCTAGAGGAGTCGGCGTTGTAGCGTGTAATGTGGCGATGTGTAACGTAACTATGTCATGCGCTAGAAACAGGGTGCTGTAATCGAATTTCGAATTCGAAGAGTTCTTTCACAGATGAAGCACCTTCTCCTTCAGCATAACAATGCCAGACCACAGCCGGCCGAAGTGGCCGTGCGGTTAAAGGCGCTGCAGTCTGGAACCGCAAGACCGCTACGGTCGCAGGTTCGAATCCTGCCTCGGGCATGGATGTTTGTGATGTCCTTAGGTTAGTTAGGTTTAACTAGTTCTAAGTTCTAGGGGACTAATGACCTCAGCAGTTGAGTCCCATAGTGCTCAGAGCCATTTGAACCATTTGAACCAGACCACATACGATGGTTACGACACCTCCAATAATCCGCCGGCCGCTGTGGCAGAGCGGTGTTAGGCGCTTCAGTCTAGAACCGCGCGACCGCTACGGTCGCAGGTTCGAATCCTGCCTCGGGCATGGATGTGTGTGATGTCCTTGGTTCAGTTAGGTTTAAGTAGTTACAAGTTCTAGGGGACTGATGACCTCAGATGTTAAGTCCCATAGTGCTCAGAGCCATTTGAACCATTTTTTGCAACAATCCGACTCTTTGTTTTGACTGTCAGCGATTATCCTCCTTACAGTCCCGACTTGGTCCCATCCGATTTTCAACTTTTACCAAATTTAAAGAACTATTTCGAGGTCTTCAGTTTGATAGTGATGAAGCGGTGCAAGCAGAGGTAAGGTCGTGGCTTCATGAACAAAGTTAAACATGCAATGACGTTATCAATAAACTGGCCTTTCGTTGGAAGAAATTTGTTTGTCACCAGGGTGACTATGCTGAGAAATAAATATGTAAACATGCAGAACAAAGACGTAGAATTTTAATAATACTTGTTTTGTTTAAAAAGCTTTAAGAGTTTTCACTTGACAAATTCTGAGGCATTACTTTTAAACACGCCTGCGTACTTGAAATCTTACGTGTTGGTGTGGCTACTGTAACACCCTCCTCCGTGACTAGGCGTTGCGTTCACCTGCGTACAACTTTCCTACAGCCTTCTGCGAACAGAGCCTGGTGATATCACTCTTCCAGTGATGGCAACCAGGGCACACCGAACGTACGGGTCCATTTCTGGCTGGTTTAGGTACGTTAGTGGCGAGGTACAGAACAGGCATAATAACGAAGCCTGATGAAATGAACATTTATTTATCTATACATTCATCTGTATACCGCAAACAGTTTACATTATTTCAAAGCAAATTTAGCCTGGTATGACTTCACTGCGATAAGAGCATGACTGTATTGATTAAGAAAGGATCGTTTCACTACGATTTCTCATTGTACCTCGATTGTACTTTCTATGGTAGGCAATGGAAACCTCGTAACTCCATTAAGTTAAATTCTGCTGGTGAAGCAAAGGCGGTTTCTTAAAAAATAATATAAAGTGGCACAGAAAGTTGCTACATGTGTAACTATATAATAGAAGCCTAGTTATTGATAGATAAGAGAAATCCATGCACTTACAAATCTCTCTTTGATTATAGAGTAACTGGTTACTAGAATTACGAGTTTTCACAGGCAGATGGAGTTACTGGGTTTTCAGTGCCTAGCATCACTTTGCTATGAATGTACGTAAATGATTATTGTCGTTATTATTATTGTCCCTTACCGAAGGAACACAAATCGCTGTAGCGAGAAACGTGTTTGGTGGAAGGCTAGAAAAAAATTAATGGCGTAACCTCAACGCAGTACCGGCAGAGTTGAAGTCTGCCCTTATAGGCCGGAGCCACACGAGGGGATTGTTTCCCAACGGTCGACGGCCTGCGGCTAGGCGCAGAGTCCTGTAGCCATGCGGATAGCTGCGGAATGTTCGTGCGGAGAGCCAAATATCTAGTCATCTATTTTGTCTCGAAAAAAATTGTTTCATGTAAACGAAGGAAAGCTACATCCGTCCATGTAGTTAGTTTCTCATTACAACTTATACTTTTCGTGTAAAAAATTAAAAACCACTGTTTTGGAATTCGTCTGTGTTCTGCACTACGCAATCTCTCTCATTCGATTGTGAGGAAACTATTCGACGAAAACAATTTATTTTTACGCCTGTTATAGCCTGATATCACAGCTTGATAAAGAACTGGTTTTCTTTTCGCTGCTGCCCATGGTTATCGTGATACTTCATAATTAAGTAAAATACAGCGCATATTTTGTAAAGTTTGCAGTAAAAAATGTCGTCGCTGGCTACTTTGCGTTTGGTGCATTTGAGGTCGTATAATGCTGCGTACGAATTGTAGCTAAGATATCGAAACTGTTTTTAACACTGGAAGGAGAGCCATATCTCTTTCCAGTCTCGAGTAATCGAGAGATGTATATTGGCACTTGGCAGCAGCTGCCTACGGCGCGCCACACTCGAGGGTATTCTCGCTCACAATGCAGAGTTGTGCCGTGTTTATTTTCCGCATGTCGTCTATGATTTGCTGTATGTGTCATTTTTTCTTGTCTACACTGTTTCATTCACGAAACATTAAATAACTATTATCAACACAATTTTTAAGAAAGTAAGTAAAGTCGACCTGGTAACTGTTTACCTTGCGATTAAATGACAATAGAGACGAGAAAAAAATACACTTTTCATTCTAGAACAGCGCGAGATGTTCTTAGAATGAAGATAGTTCGCTTCGTAGCCGCGAGGAGGCCAAGCAAATAGACTGAATTGTTCTCTCCTTCTTTTTTTTTATTCTGGTAATCGCGATGGATGCTCGACACTGTGCAGTAGTGGCATACGTAGGGTTAAAAATACTGAAAAAGAGAAAAATACACCGAAAGTACTGGGTGCATCCAGTAGTGAGTAGTCGGTTGTTGCAAGGAGCGTTTCACGTTATATTTAACGAACTACGAGAGGATGAAATGAAATTTTTCAACTATTTCCGAATGTCTTTCTCAAGCTTCGATGAATTACATCACACGCTTACAAACGCTTTACAGAAGCAAGACACGAACATGAGATCGCTATACCTTCAATGGAAGTGTTTGCTATAACTTTAAGGTAAGTGAATTCTAATGTGTAAGTATCCTGTCTCAGCCAAAAATTATCTCAGCTAAAATTAAAGAAACCCAGTAATGTCTATCACTAGTTTTAACAACACTTTCACACTTTCATTTCAATAAAAAAAAAATAAGATAATGATAAGGTCAATAAACGAACAAGTTTAATTCTCATTTCTTTATTGATGAAATGTTAGATGTAAATCTGTCTTTTGAGGATAAGAAACATCAATTAACTTTAAATGAAATTAACAGAATGGACATGCAAGAAGGGAAAGTAACTCCTTTTAATTCACTTTTCTGCAAAATCCCTTTACTCAAGAGTCAGAATCAATAAACTCTGGTGAAATAGAAGGCGATTGTTCTCTAGACGTCAGAATTCTTTCAGCTCCATACTGTTGAGACTGCATCTGCACTAACTGAGGAGCTGCACGCTGGTTGTACATATTTCCTTGTGTATGTAATGTTTGGAAATGTCCTGAGCTTACTGCATGCGTTGGTGCATGTTGCATAGGTTGCTGACACGCTGCGTAACAGCCATGAAATGGTTGCGATTTTGCGTTTCGGATGCGCTGAAGTAGGCGTAAAACTTCCATACGGAATTCTAGTTTTTGATCTAAATCAAACTTACGCAGCGTGGGCAACAAGGAATCAAAAAACGATTTGTATTCGTCCTCAGCGGACGGAGAACGAATTGGAGGACTATCCAGAAATTTGCATGACATTCAAGATCTATATATTACGGTAGTATCTGTTCCCGAAAGAACAGTTACCGTCGATGACCATGCAGCTTTGCTCGAAATGAAATGATAATTAAATAGACACCCTAGCTGCAAGCAGGCGTTGATACACTTCATTGTGGACATGTTGAAAATGTGTGCCCCGACCGGGACTCGAACCCGGGATCTTCTGCTTACATGGCAGACGCTCTATCCATCTGAGCCACCGCTGGCACAGAGGATAGTGCGTCTGCAGGGACTTATCCCTTGCACGCTCCCCGTGAGATCCACATTCCCAACATGTCCACAACACTACATTCGTAGTGCGCCTAATAGATGTTTGCCCATCATACTCATTACTCGTGGCAGATTAATCTACCAAGTCCCGTACGAGTTCGGGCATAGCGTGAGCGTTCGCACAAGAAGGTCAAAGGCGTCTGCCACTATATATTACGGTAGTATCTGTTCCCGAAAGAACAGTTACCGTCGATGACCATGCAGCTTTGCTCGAAATGAAATGCTCACGGGGAGCATGCAAGGGATAAGTCCCCGCAGACGCACTATCCTCTGTGCCCGCGGTGGCTCAGATGGATAGAGCGTTTGCCATGTAAGCAGGAGATCCCGGGTTCGAGTCCCGGTCGGGGCACACATTTTCAACATGTCCACAATGAAGTGTATCAACGCCTGCTTGCAGCTAGGGTGTCTATTTAATTATCATTTCATTCAAGATCTGTTTTCACGCTTCTAACTTTCGTTTTCTTTTGTGGGACTGATGAGCCTACTGAAATCCGCTCAGGTGTTGAGGCATCAACTGATGTTAATGGATTGCCGGTGTCGTCTTCTGCCAGGGATAATTCCAAAGGATGTTCCAACTGCTGAATTTCGTTTTCCTGTAGACTTGAAACTGAATCTCTTGTTTCTAAAACAGGTGACAAGAACCCCAGTTGCTCAGCGTACACGTATTTTAATATTCTTACTGCTTCTGAACCAGATTTCTTCACTTTCCTTACATATTCCCGATAATAGTCCCTAATGTTACGCCACTTTTGTTGTACCTTCTGGCCTACAAAGGAGAAAAAAATAAACGGAAATTTAACGTAACTTTAAAATCTTTAACATCATTAAATAATGACTAAATATTGAACGTAATTTTTATACATTTATATCTTTGGTTTTAGGTATTTGGCTACTGGTTGTCACTTAGTTGATTTGCACTACACATACAGAATAGGCAAGTCAACAGCCAGTGACATAGTGAGGAAAGTGTGCTGTGCGATTTGGGGCTGCCTGCGTGACAAATGTCTGCCTCAGCCGACAGAGGAGGAGTGGAAGAATATTGCCAATGGATTCCAAATCCGTGCAAATTTCTCAAATTGCATAGGGGCAATCGATGGTAAACACATTCGGTTGGTCAAACCTAAGACGAGTGGTTCACTGTTTTATGATTATAAGGACTTTTTTTTCCATTGTTCTTTTAGCGGTGGCAGACTCAGATTATAGATTCGTTTTTGTTCACATTGGCTCGTTTGGAAAAGATTCAGACACCACAATTAAAAAAAAAACTACCCTGTGGAAACGTCTCAACGGAAATACATTGTGTATACCAGAGCCTTCTGGCTTACTAAATGTCACTGGGATAGTTACACCGTATGTGTTTGTTGGTGACGAAGCATGTGGACTGTCAGAACACGTACTACGACCATATGGTGGTAAAATGTCGACACGTGAGAAGAGAACTTTCAACTACCGTTTGCCACGGGCTCGTAGGTACGTTGAATGTTCCTTCGGCATATTCTCGAACAAATGGCTCGTGTTCCAGCGAGCCATCAATGTGAAATTGGATTTTGCTGTTGACATAACAAAAGCATGTTGTGTTCTGCATAATTATGTGCGCGAGAGAGATGGACACCAAATTGAAGACACATTTATTGTGAATGGATTTGAGACTGCAACAAACTTGGATGAAAGAAGAAGAAGTGTGTCAGCAATAAGAAACAGAGATGTAATGGCAAATTATTTTGTAAGTGAGGCTGGTAAAGTGCCTTGGCAGGACAGCAAAATCTGAGGTGTTACATAGAGCAGAAAATGAACTTTTTTATGCATTTTCCTTAATATTTACAGTTTTATTAATTTTATTGTTCTAGCTTGTTGTTATCGGTAATTACACCTCTAAATTCACCTGAGACTTAATAAAACTAACTAATCAGCTATTGTTGACTCTTTCATACACTATCCAGAAACTCGTTTGAGAGCAGTGCTTACTGAACCTGGTTTGTTTAATGTTCTATTTTTAGTGATTTATCACTCTATCCAATACTGTAATTGTCCAAGGCGATCATGTGGCTTAATTCATGCGATGCAAAAGAATCGATACCATTATTACCAATTCTTACATATTATTGTCCAAATATGCTGTTATTTTCTATTGTTATATTTGTGCATTGTTGTTACATTATCAATGTGTAACATGTCAACAATAATAGAAATGCAGGACTTTCTCAACACTTATCATTTTTCAGCAATCTCTAAACAAAAATACAGGGTCCGGCATAAAAAACTCCCCGATTACAAAGTAACGTGCAGCGGACAGTAGAAGGAGCAGAGTGGTGGAGGGCGCGTCGTTAAGTAGCTGCCTACGTGCCGTTTTCAGTGTACGCCATGGCGTGGTCTGGTGAACATCGTGCCTTCGTAGTGGAAGATTTTATTCAAAATGGCGAATCGCCTATTAATACTCAACGTGCTTTTCGCGTTCGCTTTGCGCTCGGACGACGGGACCCTGTTCCCGATAAGAAAACAATTTATTCTTGGGTTGCTAACTTTCGTGAGACAGGTTCCGCATTAAAAAGGAAACCACCTGGACGACCACGGACTGCAACAGGCCCCGGAAATGTTGATGCAGTTAGAGCTTCAGTTCAACAATCTCCTCGACGATCCGCTAAAAAGCATGCGGCAGCATTACGGATATCTGATCGAAGTGTGAGAAGAATCTTGCATCGAGATCTTAAAATGCATCCTTACAAAATTGTAACTACGCAGGAACTGAGTGAACGAGACTGTGGTGTCCGTGTAAGTTTGTGCCAAGACCTTCTTCGGAACATTCGTCCCAACGATATTGTGATTTTTTCTGATGAAGCACACTTTCACCTTGCCGGAACAGTGAACAGCCAAAATTGCAGGTACTGGTGTGAACACAATCCCCAAGAACTTCATCAACGACCACTTCATAGCCCTAAAGTAACAGTATGGTGTGCTGTTTACAATTCCGGAGTGATCGGTCCTTAGTTTTTCGAAGAAAATGACAGGAATTTAACCGTCAACAGTGAACGCTATTGTGCCATGCTCCGCGATTTTCTCCAACCGCAACTAAGGGAGCTTTTTGGTGAAATAGAGAACGTGTGGTTCCAGCAAGATGGTGCTACAGCCCACACAGCGCGGCAGTCACTGGCATTGGTGAAGGAAATGTTTCCTGGACATGTGATCTCGTTGCGTGGAGACATTGGCTGGTCCCCACGATCGCCGGACTTAACGCCCTGTGATTTCTTTCTTTGGGGCTATTTAAAAGCAAAAGTTTATGAACAACGTCCACAATCTTTACGAGCCCTGAAAGAAGCAATTACACAAGAGGTTGAAGCTATTCCACCTGAAATGACTCAAAGAGTAATGAATAACTTCAGGGAAAGACTCAATCAGTGTGTCGACAGTGCAGGAAGCCATTTAAGGGATGTTTTATTTAAAAAGTAAGACCATAAGAGTATTTTCTAAAATGGCATAATATGTACTTTTATTTAGTATAAATAAAATTGTTCTACCTTATTTGGTTTTGTTTTTATTAGCTTTCCTTAAAGGGGAGGTTTTTCTGCCGGACCTTGTACTTAACGAGTTCCAGAAAACTAATTCGCTAACTATGTTGCAATTCAGAGTGATCTTTTAACCAATTGTATTATTCTAAAAGTGGACGAGAAACTTACCAACGGATTTTTTCTCTGTGCTTGAATGATCTGCGAAATCATCGAATAATGCACAGCAGATTTCATGCCATGCTGCATCCTTCTTATGTCTGTCTTTGTATTCCTCGGTCCTTACATCCCAAATACAAGGCCTTTTTTCCACTTCCATTATCAGAATCTCCATATCTATTTTCTCAATGTCTAGTGGGCACATCGTGGAAGTCACTTTGTATTCACACGGAACGGAGCACGCAACTGCCTGCTGCAAACGGCCACTCTACTCCGCTCCCAGCACTGACTGCTGTCAGCTGCCCCTTCTCCGCACACCTGCCGCACCGCCCGTGTGAAATGCCCAATTGATTCTCATGACCCATAGCGCTGCGTGTGCCGCAGCGGGTTTTCCGCCTCGCTATGGGCGATGCGGCTGGCAAGCGGCAATATTCCGCAGACGTTCCGCCCTGTGTGGACTGCTGCATCTACCCCATGCGCCATAGCGGTGCGGTCATTTACCGCGCGTCTGACGTTCCGCAGCTATTCCGCTCGTGTGGCCCCGGCCTTAGACGGTTGCGCCAACGCCGCTGCTTAACTGCTGACACTCTTGTATGTATTCAGCAAATGGTTCAAATGGCTCTGAGCACTATGGGACTTAACTGCCGAGGTCATCAGTCCCCTAGAACTTAGACCTACTTAAACCTAACTAACCTAAGGACATCACACACATCCATGCCCGAGGCAGGATTCGAACCTGCGACCGCAGCGGTCGCGCAGTTCTAGACTGCAGCGCCTAGAACCGCTCGGCCACCCCGGCCGGCTGTATTCAGCAGCCTCGTAAAACTTTGAACCTCGAGTTTTCGAAAACAATTGTCAAGCGCATAGTACTAGAGTAGCATTTGTTACGTCTAAGTACAATCGTGCGGAATATGAGGAAAAAGCGGTGATCCTTTGGGAATATGCCTCCCGCATGTAGTAGGTTTGTATAGTACTTTTGCATGAAGCCTTCTGCGAACAATGCACGACGATATAACGCTTCTGGTGATGCCGAACACGGCAGATAGTATGCAGTCGAGGTAACGAGTGCTAACAAAGGAAACTCCCCGTCACCCCATTCAGATTTAGTGGTAAGAGAACCCAGTGACCACCGACGCAGGTAGCTCGGCAGTTAAATGCTGGCACGGTAGCTCAGCGTGTTCGGTCAGAGTGTTAGCTGCCCTTTGTAGTAAAAAACTGAGTTAATCGATCAATAACGAACTTAAACGGATGTCTTACGACGTCCGCCCCGAGCAGATGCAACGAACAAAAGCGAACAAAATGAATGAAAAAAAAGGTGGCGCAGTGGCTAGCACACTGGACTCGCATTCGGGAGGACGACGGTTCAATCCCGCGTCCGGCCATCCTGATTTAGGTTTTCCGTGATTTCCGTAAATAGCTCCTGGCAAATGCCGCGATGGTTCCTTTGAAAGGGCACGGGCGACTTCCTTCCCCGTCCTTCCCTAATCCGATGATAGCGATGACCGCTCTGTTTGGTCTCCTCCCCCAAACCAGAACCCAGTGGACAGCCCTTCAGAAACTGAACACAGCCGGCCGCGGTGGTCTCGCGGTTCTAGGCGCGCAGTCCGGAACCGTGCGACTGCTACGGTCGCAGGTTCGAATCCAGCCTCGGGCATGGATGTGTGTGATGTCCTTAGGTTAGTTAGGTTTAAGTAGTTCTAAGTTCTAGGGGACTGATGACCACAGCAGTTGAGTCCCACAGTGCTCAGAGCCGTTTGAACCATTTTTTTAACTGAACACAGATCAGGCATGAAATCAGGTAGAAGGTGTACTGAATTGTGAAAAAAAAAGCAAAATACAAAAAGTGAACTGTTCAAGGACAAGAAGTACAATATAGAGCAGCCTAATTAAGAAACAGCATTGTGGTTTTTTTAAACTCTCATTTTGTTCGTCATTCTTCAATGCATTCGTTCGGTGCGGACGTCCCATGAAAGTCGTCCAAGTTCGTCATTGATTCAGTCGCTCAATTTCTTTTTATTACAGAGAGCAGTTAACTCTTTCCTTTTTTTTAAAAAAAATCTTATTTTGTTCGCTTTCGATCCTTGCATCTGCTTGGGGCGGACATCGTACGACACCCGATCAAGTTTGTCGTTAATTAGGTAACTCAGTTTTTTTAATTACAGAGGGCAGCTAAACCTCTGACCGAACACGCTGCGCTACCGTGTCAGCGACGTAGCGGCGAGGACTTGTTTGCCGACCAGCCGGTCTAGTGCCGTACGCGAATTTGTTTACTTCCCGCGAGCGCGAGTCGCTTACTACAACCTCACTGAAGCAACATGGCGAACTCATATAGGAAGAACACTATCAAGACTACGTTCTAAGCCGAATATCCAAGACCGCGAGCATCTGAAGTAGAAAACTTCTTGACAGGTGAACTACGTCTACAACCACAGGACGTAACTGGTATTTACTTTTCGATCACGACCAGTGTTGTCAATGTTAAGATGATTAACGAAGAAGCGTGCACGAAGGTGGTTACCGGCGCTGCCGGCAAACTGCAGTTTAGGCACTCAGATGGGCATATCGGCGCTGTTGCCGTAGAACATGCGGACCTAGGCATGAGGACCCTTCGGGTATTCAAGCTACCTTTTGAGGTACCTGCCGCTCTTAAGCCGTACGAGACCGTCATTAGCTAGGTGGCTGAGAATGGGCAGACTTTTACAACGTATGCCGTACTCAGCGGAGTAAGACAGGTCAAAATCGAACTGACGAAGCATGTTCCTTCATACTTAAACATTGCCGGTTGTCATGCAATTATCATGTACGATGGACAACCGCACAAATGCTCAGAATGTGGACAGGAGGATCATGTTCACTCTGATTGCTTTCAGTGGCGGATCACCCACATTCCATCAGGAGAAACGGGACAACAGGTTCCTCCATCGATTCTACCAATTGCTTATGCACAAGTGGCGGCACCTACGATGTCGGGATAGGTTACCACTGCAGACAGCTGAGGCACATACCGTCCGCTCCCCCAGACGGAGTCGCCAGACAAACCCGAACAGCAACTGCCACCGCACCACAAGGGGATGGATGTTGATCCACGAGTCGTGCCAACCCAGACTTTTCTCTCGGAAGGCGTAGAGGAGTCAAATCTACACTATGTGATGAAAAGTATCCGGACACCCCCAAAACATACGTTTTTCATATTAGGTGCATTGTGCTGCCGCCTAGTGCCAGAAACTCCATATCAGCGACCTCAGTAGTCACTAGACATCGCGAGAGAGCAGAATGGGGCGCTCCGCGGAACTCACGGACTTCGAACGTGGTCAGGTGATTGGGTGTCACTTGCGTCAAACACCTGTACGCGAGATTTCCACACTCCTAAACATCCCTAGGTACATTGTTTCCGATGTGATAGTGAAATGGAAACGTGAATCGAAACGTACAGCACAAAAGCGTACAGGCCGACCTCGTCTTTGACAGACAGAGACCACCGACAGTTGAAGAGGGTCGCAATGTGTAATAGGCAGATATCTATCCAGACCATCACACAGGAATTCCAAACTGTATCAGGATCCACTGCAAGTACTATGACAGTTAAGCGGGACGTGAAAAAACTTGGATTTCATGGTCGAGCGGCTGCTCATGAGCCACACACCACGCCAGTAAATACCAAACGACGCCTCGCCTGGTGTAAAGTGCGTAAACATTAGAAGATTGAACAGTGGGAAAACGTTATGTGGAGTAACGAATCACTGTACACAATGTGGCGATCCGACGACAGGGTGTGGGTATCGCGAATTCCCAGTGAACGTCATCTGCCGGCGTGTGTAGTGCCAACAGTAAAATTCGGAGGCGGTGGCGTTATGGTGTGGTCGTGTTTTTCATGGAGGGGGCTTGCTCCCCTTGTGGTTTTGCGTGGCACTGTTACAGCACAGGCCAACATTGATGTTTTAAGCACCTTCTTGTTTCTCACTGTTGAAGAGCAATTTGGGGATGGTGATTGCAAATTTCAAACACGATCGAGCACTTGTTGATAATGTAGGGCCTGTGGCGGAGTGGTTACACGACAGTAACATTTCTGTAATGGACTGGTCCGTACAGAGTCCTGACCTAAATCCTATAGAACACCTTTGGGATGTTTTGGAACGCCGACTTCGTGCCAGGCCTCACCGCTCTTTATCGATACCTCTCCGCAGTGCAGCACTCCGTGAAGAATGGGCTGCCATTCCCCAAGAAACCTTCCAGCACCTGATTGAAAGTTTGCCTGCGAGAGTGGGAGCTGTCGTCAAGGCTAAGGGTGGGCCAAAATTGTACTGGATTCCAGCATTACCGTTGAAGGGTGGCACGAACTTGTAAGTTATTTTTAGCCCAGTGTCCGGATACTTTTGATCACATAGTGTACCTCAGGGATGCGGTCACAGCAGCCGAGTTGTGGCCAGCAGCACTTACTGACGACACTGCTAACATCTGTACCATCAAGCTTGGACGCCGACAAGTGTGGCGCAGCCGCAGCCCCTGGAAATTTAGCACTGCTCACCTGGCCTCACCGGAACGTCAAGCGGCTGTGGGAGACACGTGGAGACTGTGCCTACGACGACGAGGAGCGTATACATCTGCTTTACAGTGGTGGCTGCACTGCGCCAAGCCGAGCCTTCGACCTACCTTGAAGACCTTTAGTAGGGAAGCTCCGGCATGGAGGCGCAGCACTACAGAGTTCTACTACGCCATCAGATGACTGTCAACCGAGCAAAAGCGAAGGTTCCGACGTTGACTCGTTAACAACTGGAAAGGACCATCATCCGTACACGTCAAACGGTCGGAATCACCAACGAACGGCCCTCCTTGTTAAATATAGCCATGAAAAGAAAGCGCAGTCATAGGACATTGATCCGTGAGGTGACGACAGCAGATAGCGTCCGTCACGTCACGGAAAGAGACATAAGCAGTGCATACTTTATCCATTATTCTCACCTGTACGTGGAGAAGAAATCTATTCCGAAGATCATTACTGCTGTCGCTGGTTTGACGCACGCAACGGTTACTCCGGAACTCCAACAGAAACTGTTAGAACCAGTGACTGAGGATGAAGTGTTGGATGCCATAGGAAAGGGGTACCCAATAAGTCACCAGGCCCACATGGATTACCCTTGGAGTTTTATAGGACGTTCCAGAGACTGTTGGTACCCTATTGGACTGCTATATGTCAAGAGCTCGTAACACCAGAGGTGCAACTTCCGGCTGCATTTGTGGAAGGTATCATCATCCCAATCCGTAAACCTCGCGGAGGATCACGGACTACCGACCATTAAGTTCGATGAACAACGATACGAAAATTTTCACACGTCTACTGGCAGCTCGAATTCGGCGTACGAGATCTCGTGCCGTATCAGTGTATATAGACTTCAGTCAAGCATTTGATCGCGTCAGTCATATCTACTTAACTGCTGTTCTTCAGAATATGCACTACCCCGGCGCTTTCGTCGAGGTGGTGCTCCGTCTCTTACGTGGTGCAACATTGAAAGTGCTTTTCTACGGTAGACTGTCGAACACCTTGCAAATTCGCCACTCTGATAGACAGGGATGCCCATTATCGACAATACTGTACGCTTTAGCATTAGAACCTTTGTTGCGCGGTCTGATACACTGCCTACCGGGTTTGCCTCTTGGTGGTTTCGTTTGTAGGTGCACTGCGTATGCAGATGATCTGATGTTAACTCTTTGTGACGAACATGATGTTCGCAGTGCCTTGAATTGGTTAGCCACTTATGGTGAAGCTTCGGGGAGCCGTATAAGTGTGCATAAATCGATGGCTTTTAATATAGGCACTGGGATGACGGCTGCAAGCGTCACCCCATTCAGGCTTTGCGATAAAATCCGCTGTCTTCATATCGACCTCGTGGACAACATCTCACGCACGACGACCCTTAATTATCGCAGCCTCTTGCAACACATCCGTGCTGGACTAGTGGACCATCGACTTAGTGCTCTGGACCTTCATCAACTGACCGAATTTGTTAACGTCTATCAACCATCACGAATTCCGCATGTAGCACAAACACTACCGATGGCTAAACACAGAGCTCGGAGCATGATGGCGGCATTCGGTTCCTTTGTCAGCGCTGGAATGGTATTTGAGGTTCGACACGACTCCCCCACTCTTCCTAAAGAACGAGCTGGACTTGTGCTTCGCAGTGTTCATGATCGAGCAGTGTCTCTGTACGTTAGTATGAATCTCAAGCTTTGGCGACGATGCCCGACCAGACCCACGGACTTACTGATGCAGGGCTCTGCCACCATATTCCCTTGACCATCCAGTGGCGCTTACTGAGATACCGATGCCCTTTTCCTACTCTGGGAGGTTTTATCTGGAGCATAGCTACCTATGGGGCGTTCTCCCCGTCTGTTGCTTACCAACGGCCAGTGACATCTGTCGCACCCTGTTTCGCCGCCGGTCAACTAACGTCGTCGAACTGACACGTCCTGCTGTGCACTGGAACATAGTACGGCGCACTGCCAACGCGTTAACGCTAGATCCAGACGTACGTTCGACGTGCTACTTGATGGTGAACATGTAAGTAGACTGTTTAGGTTTTTTTAATTGGTAACGCCACCTCTGTATGAAAATCACTGGCTGTGCTGTGTGCAGTCTGTGGCTGCTTTGCATTGTTGTAATACTCGCCATTGTAGTGTTAGGCAGCTGGCTGTGAACAGCGCGTAGCGTTGCGCAGTTGGAGGTGAGCCGCCAGCAGTGATGGATGTGGGGAGAGAGATGGCGGAGTTTTGAAATTTGTCATGAACTGCTCTATATATATATATATATATATATATATATATATATATATATATGTATATGATGATATCAAGGTTAATACATTGTTTGTTCTCTATTAATATCTTTCATTTGCTAACTATCCCTATCAGTAGTTAGTGCCTTCCATAGTTTGAATCTTTTATTTAGCCGCCAGTAGTGGCGCTTGCTGTATTGCAGTAGTGGGAGTAACCAAGATTTTTGTGAGGTAAGTGATTTGTGAAAAGTACAGGTTAATGTTAGTCAGGGCCATTCTCTTGTAGAGATTATTGAAAGTCAGATTGCGTTGCGCTAAAAATATTGTGCGTCAGTTTAAGGACAGTCGAGTAAAATTGTTTAAAAGGGGACGTTTCATATGTCGACCCTTAGCCTAGGATACCTCACTGGAATCTTCTGATTTTTCTTGTAGTTTGTGTAATTAGTGTAGATTTTGTTTATTGCTAGCGCGTAATTATAGAGAGAATTTCCATTGTAGTTGTAGTTTTTCATTGTTGTACAGTAAAACAGTTGTGGCATGTATGTAGATTTGCACCAAGTATTTCGCAGCTGCAATTAACTAGATATTATTTTCAGTGTTATGTTAATGTGTTCTCTTATTTTTTGATCTTCAAATTGTGTTTTTCTGTGTTGTCGCGTGAAATACTGTGACAATAATGGCGTGTGAAAAACGTAATACTAGGCTCCAAAGTAAACTGAGAAATGACAGTGAAAATGAAAGCAGTGTGTTAGCGCCACCGAGTAATGAATTAACTGATGTTCAAAGTAGTAATTTGGTAACTGTGCATAGGGAAATGGAGCGGGCGGCAAACAATGGCGTGGACAGTGAAACAATTAGTGAAGAGGGAAGCATTATCGATCGATCGGTCGGCAACAGCTCGCCTCAGGAATCCGAAATGACAGGACACAATTTTGCAAATACTGTAGATTCAGGTTTTGGGTCCTCACCGTTTTCTCAAATAAGTCAAGACACATTTTCTGCTTGTCAAAATGTGAATGTTGCCGGTGCAACTTCACTGCCGAAAAGCACTGAGGAACGTGTTTCAGACACCAGTGCATTGTTATTACAGTTAATGCAACAAATGGGACAAAGGCTACAAAAGTTAGACACAACGCTTGAACAAAATCAGAAACAAATGGAACAAAATCAGAGACAAACACAGCAAAAGCTACAAAAGTTAGACACAGTGGAACAAAATCTTCAAAAGTTAGACACAATGGAACAACACCAGAGACAAACACAGCAACAGTTAGACGCAATGGAACAAAATCTTCACACCACACTTGAACAAACACGTGAAGATTTAACTACTGAGTTACATAAAATCGAATCGAAATGTCAAAAAGTCTGTAATGACGTAAAAACACAAATTTGTGAGCATTTCCAACCTATTTTTTCGCGTCATGAAAATGCACTACAGAATCATGAAGCAGCCATAAAAGAACTGCAAACTACTGTTCATGAAAATCATGAGACCTTGCAAGCTAAATTTGACTCAGTTGCATCTACCGATTCGGTTACGCAACTTGCAAAATCTCAGGAAAACTTAAAGGACACAGTAGATACTCTGAAACTTGGTTCAAAAAAACACACTGAGGAAATAAGTACACTATCGGAGAAAGTAGCCGAACTTTCGGATCAGTTCACTAATTTATCTACGAAGGTAGATGATAATCTGAATGACACAAAACCGGTAGTCTTTAATGACACAGAAGAGAGCGAACAAATTAGGAAACTGAAACAAAATCTGAATCAACACCAAAGAGAAATCCGGGAAGTACAAGATCAGCTGACACAGGTAATACAAGAATTACGTATTTCAGAGGACACTCGCGCCCCAATACGGGATGAGGGACTTAGAAATACGGAAAAGCCGCAAAATAATAACACACGGCATTTCGGAAGTTATGAAAGAAATTGGCAATGTGCACCGAATTTTGAGATGGAACGGCCGACACGACCTAACAATGACCGATATGCGACTCGCCGACATGATGATTTTGACTATAAGCTGTTCATTACTACACGTAAATTCAAAACATTTAAGAATTCTGGCAACGACATTCATCCACAAGCATGGCTCCATCAATTCTCTCATTGTTTTCCTCCCAACTGGTCGTTAGAACACAGATTAGAATTTATGTGTGGCTACTTGGAGAATGAACCAGCTGTAAGAATGCGATCGGTCATTCACGATTGTCACAGTGAAGGAGAATTTTATCATGCCTTCCTCTCAGCGTATTGGTCTCAAGCTACACAAGACCGAGTAAAACATAGCATCATAATGATGAAACGTTTTGAACAATCTGAATTTTCCAGTCTTGTCAAATATTTTGAAGACATGTTGCATAAGAATCAGTATCTTTCAAACCCATACAGCCCCTCAGAACTCATCCGCATTTGCTTAATCAAACTGCCTGAACATTTACGACATATTATTTTGGCAGGACGTTGCAGAGACGACATTGAAGCATTTCAGGGACTCTTACAAGAATTAGAAATTGACACTAACAATCGCGGAACGCGAAAACAGGAACACAACAATTACAGGTCACATCCGTCGCAATTCCACGATGAAAGAAATAATAACTGGACACAACAAGGCTATTCTTACAACGCAAATCGTGAACAAAATAGACACCACCCGTATAACAACCGTTGGCAGAGTAGTAATAATTACAGGGAAAGATCACCTCTCCGTGGTAATGACTATCACAGAGACAATCAGAGAAACAGACAATATGGGAACCAAAACAATTATTATTACGAGAGACAGAATAACTTTAGACGCAACGGTCCAGCGCGCAGTTACGATTCAGGGAGAAATTCTCCACCACTTAACCGACAAGAAAGAAACCACAGGAACTACCGACATGACGACAGACGATATGATCGTAACGACAGACCTGAATTGCTTCAGAACTGGCGGGATTTAAACAGGGCAGGGCCTTCTCGTCAGAGTGAATTTGTAGAAGTTAGGTCTCCTAATCCCAATAACGGCGCGCGCCAACAAAGAGACAGACAATGACTCGCACAGCAGGCAGCCGCGTGCGCCCGCTGGCTCCGAGAAAAATAACATTAGACGCTAGCCTTGAGAAAAATTTTAGCATTCTTTACCGATGTATAAAACATGACAATTGCTTTTCAGTTGAAAGTCTGAGTACTAGGAAGAGCAAAGGTTTACACCACATTTCACACATAAAACCGTTTATTGAGAGATAATGTGCTTTTTAACTTGAGATTTTAATGCAACATTTTGGTTTACTTGAAAATGCATTCTGGATTCAAAGTACTTTCTGTGAGATACCAGATGACACAGTGGTTAGTTTATGTGATAGCTACACGATTTTATCACGACGCTACTAATGAGTGACAATTTACAATGTTGCTTTTGCAGTGTATCTGTTTTATATCTGCACAATTTTTCTGAATTCTTCTGGAAAGTAAAACATGTTTTAGTATTTAACTTTTGTGGTATAGCTACAATGAGACAGCCTTTTCCGTGGCACAACAATACGTCACAGCACAGTACTTTCTTCATCACAACAATAAGCGTAATAACTAAGATATCTATACACAAAGCATTTCACTTTTGTTTATCATGAGGTAAGTACATTGACTTCTGCAGAACTTAGCTTTCGCAGGACGATAACTACGACACTTCCACAGAGATTATCTTACAACATGACGCACAGTTTAGCGCTACAGGACACGTATTTGAGTGATTAATTTTGTACTTAAAACATTTATTTTTCAAGATTTTTTAATTGCAAAGAAGGTTTTCTGTGATACATTTCATTCCATTGCTGTAATCTGTAACACCTGAGGGTATAATTACATTAATCCTCAGGGGGGTACACGCCTACTTTGTGTACCATGTGTCTGGCAAGCACAAGGAGCCCTAGCTAATATGGTATTTGCTTATACAACTTTACACATCGGTACCATATTTCTCTAACACAGAATTACACAGCTATCTGATTATTTAACAGAGAAACAAACATTTCTTTACTACATCAGTGACAGATGTTTACGCAATTACACAGTTGGATACCTTCACACTTATGAAATTGTATTTTGTCTGTACTTTGTGAACTGTTCATATTTTTTCAGAACCATTGTGATATTATGAGAGCTTTGAATGATATATTTGGTATGAGATCATGATTTTTAAAGTACGTTTGAGGTAGATGACACTATTGAAATGAGCAGAGAATTTTTTTTAGGTTTTGAAATTATTGGAGGAAGCTACGACGATTTTGAGAATTGACTGAGATGTTATGATATTATTACAACGACGATGTGTACTATGCTGTTGAGATATGTTTATGATCAATAAGATGATGCTACCGTATATGAGGAATAAGAAGTATGTTGGAAACCAAGAATCGTACTTTAAGAGTTATGAAATGTGTGTAAATGCGTGACTGTATCACAATGCTGACGAATATTTTTTTTTGACACTTATATATATAGGATTTTGTTTCTACAGATTTGCAACGCTAATTCTTGACCTGTGAAATATTTTTATATGAGACTGCCACTGTAGCGGAAACTGCTGTCGTAAATATTTTCGTACGAAAGGTAAGTGACCTTGACGTAATGCGTCTTGAGCGGCCACCTGTGCCAGCCACCTGGAGAAACAGCCATTAGGTGGAGAAAAAAGAGGCCATTAACCTCGCTATTGACATTCCTTTGTAGAAAGCATCGCAAAAACGACATGGTCGAACTTGAAAACATATGATTACACTGTGGAGCTCTTAATTTATGATATTTACTGAAATGCCTAATGAAATGACGAGAAATATTTTTATGTCTATACACCTGACTATGACTACTGTCTCTCTAGTTGAGAGATTTTTCTACTAACTTATGAAATGCCATATGGCTAATGAATGATGTTTCATGCCGTCCTTTGTACATATTTTCTCATTTTCTTTAATATCTAGTTTCTAGCTGCACTGCAGCATTGGTTAAAATAAAATTTAATATATGTACTAATATAGTTATTTTATGCCTACAGATCGAGTCAATAAGAAATTTATGATCTACTTCCAAGAAAACGAGGGCACATAAATAGACATTTCCCTTCACAGGAATTGCATAAATAATTTCTTTACGATTTAGTAACTTATCTGCTAGTGTAAGTTCTCGTGATGCGTCACTCTAGTGTTAAGATGTGACATAGGTATTAGACATGGCCATTTTTAGTGTACTACTTTTTCTGCTTGAGCTATGTCATGTTTAGGTATAAGATATTTCATTTTCTGCTTCTGCTTGCCAGGCATAGTGCTACTAAATTTCACTTTGTATTACTCTGCTTAGCCAGTTTACTACTGATTTATTTTTCTTGTTTGCTGCTCATTGCCTTATATTAGTTGTAATTTATGCTGCTTGCTTCGCCATTTGTATTTTTGATCATTGCTGTTTGTGTTAATTGTTTTGTACTGCTGCATTGCCTCGTCCCTTGGTATATATATCTGAGCTCAGTAGATTTAAGTTAGCTTAAGAGGGGTAGACTATATAAGAAACTGACTATGGAGAATAGGGAAAGAATGCATTGATAAGCTATAAGAAACAGATTTGGCAAAAACGAGTATTGTGCACTGAGAAATAATTATTTTGAAAGAAATATGAATAGAATATAGAAAGCAGGTATAGATAGGACTTTTTGGAAATAATGATGAATGAAGGGAGATCTCCAAGAAGTAAAGAAAGTTTTGTTTGCAAAATACTGCAGTAAAACAAACCCTGTCCTTTCCTTGTGTTATCCCACTATGTTTTTGAGTACCCTTGGGTATTTATGTTTTTCCTGTATTTATATGTTTATCTGATAAGACTTATGTTGTAGAATTTTTCTAATACTATTATCTTTTCTAATACTGTTATCCTCAAATATAATTTGCATTAATAATAAGTTATTTTCTTTGTAAAGATGTTTAGACATTATTTATTCTCTTCTGTTTTAATGCTCATGTGTGAAGTTGATGTTTCAAAATTTATTCTGATCTTTTATGTATCTACTTACCTCATAATTCCTGTAACATTGATGTATATGTTTATTTCTATTCTTTTGTTAAGCCCCTATTACCGCAAATGTTATTTGTATTGTTATGTTCTTTACTGATGTGTTTTGTACCTTTGTTATTGTGTTCTTATGTTATAAAATTGTACTTGTCACCAGTTCATCATATTATTAACTTGTAAGTTACATTTCACTGCACACGTTTCTGTTGGTCATAGTATATGGACAATATGTGAGAAGTAGGGACTGTTAGTGTTTGCACGTGTGTTAATAATTCAGCAAGGGACTGGAAACAGCATTGCTGGTTCTAAGGACAATTCCAAAAACTTTGTGAGTGCACAAGTGGTGGTTACGGACTTGCTCTATTATCCGCAAGACTCTTCAATGGTGATTGTGCACCTGCACAGTCACAACAGATGGCTGCTGGCCACCTCTACAAGGACTACAGTGGGTCTGCATCTTTGATGACCCACCAGTACCATTATCTCTACAAGGACTACAGTGGGTCTACATCTTTGATGATCCATCAATACCATTATTTCTACAAGGACTGCAGTGGGTCTGCACCCCTGGTGGCCCACCAATACTGTAATCTCTACCAGGACTACAGTGGGTCTGCTCTGTGATGACCTACTTACCAATATTCTTCAAAACTTCGACTGACTCTGCTGTGGGTTTGCTCTGTTGTGGCCCATTACCTGTCAGCATGTCAAGAGTCAGCACTGTCTTTCCATTGGAAGGACAACGCTACTTCTTCAAGGCTGCATGGAAATCCACTACTTTCGTGTGCATTTTCTTCTACTGCTCAGACTTTGAGAAAAACACTGAAATGTTATTGTGATGAATGATCAGGACTGTCTTTATGGACTGTGAGAAAATTTTAGCTTTTGACCAACATTGTATTAATAAGTGTGTGCATTTGATTTCTTTGTTATTGTAATTATGAAAATTTTTTTCAAATCTGTATTGGCCACTGCCCAAACCAATTTGTAAAATTTTTCGTGGGGAGCATGGGGGCTATGTAAGTAGACTGTTTAGTTTTTTTTAATTGGTAATGCCACCTCTGTATGAAAATCACTGGCTGTGCTGTGTGCAGTCTGTGGCTGCTTTGCATTGTTGTAATACTCGCCATTGTAGTGTTAGGCAGCTGGCTGTGAACAGCGCGTAGCGTTGCGCAGTTGGAGGTGAGCCGCCAGCATTGATGGATGTGGGGAGAGAGATAGCGGAGTTTTGAAATTTGTCATGAACTGCTCTATATATATATATATATATATATATATATATATATATATATATATATATATATATATATATATATATATGATGATATCAAGGTTAATACATTGTTTGTTCTCTATTAATATCTTTCATTTGCTAACTATCCCTATCAGTAGTTAGTGCCTTCCATAGTTTGAATCTTTTATTTAGCTGCCAGTAGTGGCGCTTGCTGTATTGCAGTAGTGGGAGTAACCAAGATTTTTGTGAGGTAAGTGATTTGTGAAAAGTACAGGTTAATGTTAGTCAGGGCCATTCTCTTGTAGAGATTATTGAAAGTCAGATTGCGTTGCGCTAAAAATATTGTGCGTCAGTTTAAGGACAGTCGAGTAAAATTGTTTAAAAGGGGACGTTTCAAACAGAAAACAAATTACTCGAGAGGGGATCCATCTTTCAGATTCGCCTTTATGTGCGAACTGCAACATCCAGGATACATACGGACACCGGCTAGATTGTTGACCAGCGGAAGAGATATGGTATCGTGTGCGTCAAATTTTGTCTCTCTTTTTACGGATGTGGCCCGCTTACGTCGATCCCCGCACACTCCTCTGCCCGGACGCTGTTTATTACCCGTGAACGAAACACAACGCTGTCACGTGAATCAGAGGTCACGCGATTCATTATTTATTTGGAGGACTCGTGGATTTTTGGAGCTATTTAAACGATCGACATTGTGCTCTTGGGAAGAACCCTAAGTACAGTCAATACTTTTCGAACTTTTTGTGGAGCATCTTCCATGATCCGCCCCGTAGCTGGCTTATTCATCGCAGGAGATAAATTTGATACATTCACACAAGGAGACGAACAGATCACGGTACCTACATGATATTACAACACATGACATGAAAATGGGGGGGGGGGGGGGCGGAGTCCGTGGAGTATCGACGCCGCATGTGCGTGAACAGAAGTGTAGCTTTGTTTTTATTTTTATTTTTTTTTTCAGAGACAGGTCATGCAAAAGATGGATTTATTTTTTGTCAATAAATAAATGAATTCTCCTGTGGCCATTTACCCCTTCCATATGTTCCTGTTTGGCGATGGAGACATCGTGGCCAGGTCTCGTACAATGACCCTATGAAGATAAGTAAATACAGGAAGTGGTCACGGCGTTAGACTACCAAGCGGATGAACTGTGTTCAAACCTTCCTTTTTTTCCCGCTGTTTGCTGTATTCCAATTTGTGTCTGCCGTGGTGAAACGTCCGTTGGCAACAGCGAGGTGTAAGGAAGGGACCTATAGGTCTAATGACAATTGATTCTGCGCAACTACTCTATTACCAGCCGAAAGGAAGTGGCTTCCGAATGGGAACAGCAAAACATTTGATGACAAGGTGACAAGTCAACCGAATCCTCCACCGGAAAACACGTCTGGTGTATCATACACGGCATTAGTGACAGCACGTGTGTCATATGATAGGAATCTCTTACCGACACATCTAATTTGTATGCCTGGTAAGTGAGTGAGATATGCCTCCTCGCCCAATTTTAGTGTTCGTATGAATGTGAACGCTGTCACTAACAAGGAAATGACGAAAACATAATAGTTTGTCACATAAGCTGCAACAAATGAGCGCAACAGTTTCACAGTCACAAGGTTTCTCTGTGCTTTGTCAAAACATTTGTTTTTAACGTTTTTGAAGTTCCGTTCCGTTTTGGAAGTTTCGACTCTTGAATTCCTTTGTTGCAACATAGTTCACATCCATTTCTTTGTTGTTTTTATTTCTCCCAGAGGTCTATATGGTATCTCGCCTGCTCTCACTATTCATCTCACCACATGACTCAAATTCCATAACCAGTGTATAGTATGACAACTGCCAAAACTACAGAAAGAGAATAAACATTTCAATGACCGGACAGACATTTCACAACGTTCTGAAAAAAAGTAGAAATAAATTGCACGAGGGAGTTTTGACCACGGCTCCTCCGCTTTCCACTCTAACTCGGTGACCACTAAATCTTCGCTCAATATTGCACTTGTTGAGTTTGGACAGTTGACGGTTTCTTTTTTCACAGTTCAGTACACCTTCTTCCTGTTTCATGCTTGATCCGTGTCTAGATTTTGACGGTCCACTGGGCCTTTTTACCACAAAATGTGAGGGGGGGGGGGGGTGCGATGGGGACCTTCCCTTGTAAGCATCAAATATCGTGGCGTATTGTTTTCAGTTTTCTGAAGTTACCGTTTTTTGTCGCATTACTTATTTTACGGGAAATGGTACCTTTATGAGTCACAGGGGCACCTTGGACACGAACTAAGTTTTTATTGAAATTTATTATCATGTTTTGCGAACCCAATGTAGTTTAAGTTCCTTCATGTTAGTCTTTCATCACCTTTATCAGATGTATTTGTTAATTTAGCTTTCCCATCGTAGGCAAAGCTTTTCCTCATCTTCAATATCGAAAGTATTCTTGGCGTCAGTGGAAGCTACCTTCAACCCGAACGTATATATATATATATATATATATATATATATATATATATATATATATATATATATAATAAAAAAAACTTGGATATTTTAGATGAAAACAGTAAAGTAGCTAGAGTTTAATTTCGTATGACTCGGTTGTGTAATTACAGAAGGCCCACTCCTACACTGCGTAATTCTTTTTCGTCGATTTTATTTGGAAGTGGCTGTAGAGCTCTGCAGAAAAGTTGCAGGCGCTGGAGAAGCAGACCTGCGCCGAAATCTCGTTACGAGCATCTTTTTGCCAGCTGGCAGGCAACAATTTAAAGCAATTCACAATTGCGGTACTTTGGTAGACAATTTTAGCTGCATTCTTCGTCAGGCACATGAAGTGGCGTTCCAGACTCATTCCAACGAACAGCAATTACGTTCCGGTGAACAGGTCTTATATCTTCCTGAAAACATGATTACTGATCGATGCGACAGACATTTGATCATTGCTTCTCCGATCCACAGAAGAAACTCTGAGAATAAACATACTTAGTAATACCGCAGTATATTATAATGTGGTGTACACAGTGCAAGGGGAACAATGCTGTCGGTGGGCCACCTAAAGACAACGTGAAATAAAATCTTCGGATATTGTAATAAATAGTTTATTTTCAATGTAACTTGAACGTAATATTTTGCATTTCGCTATAGTAGACACAGAAGTAATCAATATTTACCGTTTATGAAATATTTGGAAACTAAAATCATGTGTCATCGGCCCATTCAAGGTGACAAGTTTCCTTCATTGGACCAGCCACTTTCCGTGAATGGGTAAAAGTGTGATACTTGTTTAATACTACGCACATCTAAATAAGTATCGTTACACTTCATATTTTTAATTTTTTGGAGTTTTTTGTTGGCATCTGAAACTGAATAACATATAATCGAAACGAAGGAGGTTAAAAGCAGAAATGTCGCCTTCGAAGGTAAAAAACAAAAAAGAAACCATCTGTCTGATTACCAAAACTCTTACAAATTATTATAAAACATATAGTTAAATTTTGTTTATAGTGGCCTACTTATGCCTAAGATTAGACAAAATTCGAGGTGACTCATTCAAGACAACTCACACTGCATCACATAACACCTAATCTTCGTCCAAATCATCTAACTTTATATTGTGAATAACACAAAATGGTATAAACTGCACATACTTTCTGCTAACGGCTTCAAAAATTTAATCACAAGTATTATATTAATACTAGTCAATTACAAGGACATCGTGCAAATTTTACGTTTTTTTTCGGTATTTCTTTGTCTCTTCGTGGAACAACTCGCCAAAAAGATGGCGAATCTTTGACAACACTGCGTACACTTAATGACCGCTAGAATGCACCTATTGTCAGTATCTGCAGAGAAATCAAACCGGCCCAATCGATGGAGCCAGCCCATCGATAGAAACCTTCCCCTTACGAGACACACATAAATGGTCTAACATTATCCTTATTTTGATACTGACGTCTCAGCTCGCTCTGTTGAGCCACAGGCACTCAAGCTGATACCGTGTTCCGTGATTTCCGGACAGCATTTGACACTTCCTCGCTGCCGCTTACTGTACAAAATACGAGCTTACCGGGTATCAGACCAGATTTGTGACAAATCGTTCTTTACGGAAAAAAGAGACAAGTGTACAAACAGTATCGGGAGTACACCAAAGGAGCGTCATACTACTGTTTAAATTTTGTATCAATGATTTAGTGAATAGCGTTGGAGGCTCCGTGAGGGCTCTTCGCGCTGGATGCTGTTGTGTATAGGGAAGTTATAACGTCAGGAGACCAGCGAGTTCCATGGTGGCCTGCAGAGGAGCGACGACTGGTTCAACGTAAATACACTTGAGGTGGCAGAAGGCATGGGATAGCGAGACGCACCTCAGCAGATGTCGGTAGTACCGCGTACACAAGGTATGAAAGGGCTGTGCATTGGCGGAGCTGTCATTTTTTCTCTGGAGAATCGCGTGAGAAGGTTTCCGACGTGTTTATGGCCGCACGACGGGGATTAACAGACTTTGAACGCAGAATGGTAGTTGGAGCTAGATGCATGGGACATTCCAGTTCCGAAATCGTTAGGGAATTCGATATTCGAGATCCAGTGTCAAGAGTGTGCAGAGAACTTTCATTACTTCTCACCACGGGCAATGCAGTGGCCACCGGACTTCACTTAACGACAGAGAGCAGTGGCGTTTGCGTAGAGTTGTCAGTGCTAACAGACAAGCAACACTGTGTGAAATAACCGCAGAAATCAGTGTGGGATGTATGAGGAGCGTATCTGTTACGACAGTGCAGCGAAATTTGGCTTTAATGGGCTATGGCATCACACAACCGATCCAAGTGCCTTTGCTAATAGCACGACAACGCCTGCAGCGCCTATTCTGAGCTCCTAACCATATCGGTTGGATCTGACGACCGGAAAACCGTGGCCTGGTCAGATTTGTGTAGATTTGTGGTTGTATCCAACAGCACCCCACACCAGAATGCCTTGAGATGGCGGTGTACGTCTTGTGGGAATGCAGTCACTGTGATGCCGCACGCCCTGTCTGCGGCGAACTAAAATGCGGCCATCATTTTCAAACAAACAGAACCTAGATTCGTCCTAAAACATTATGTGATGCCCTTCCTGTATCCAGTGACGAAGTTCCATACATCATTGCCGTCTAGCATGTTTCTGCACATTCGTCAAAGGTAGGCGGAGAAGCGCACACCGCACCTGCTCCTTAATAAACGGTGACGAACTGTCACCCCTGATAGTGTACGAAGTGTTATACTGTTTCACTGTTGCGCCAGAGACAAGGAGGACGTAGATCTGTCCTTCAATGCCATTCGGATGAGGTGTCTACATTTCGGGATGGTCTGGGTTGTGCGACCTGACCCTTTTCGTCGCGTTCTGCGGCCTTCCGTGAACCATTCTGCACACACTCGGTGCACTGCCCAAACACTTCGTCCCACACGAGCAGCAATTTCCCGGATGGCTGCTTCACATTCTCTCATACTAATAATGCGCCCTCCTTCAATGGCACAGATTTGACGGTACGGTTCGCACATACGTCTGCGAGGCATTCTGCACGTCTGCGCCAAGTCACACTGGTCCATTACCTTCGGTTTATAGCGACAACGAGAGCCGCGGGAACATTTTACCGGTGGGTGGTGTTGCGCCGCGATATTGATGTTGACCATAAACCCGCGGGCCGACATGGTTCAAATGCTGATCATTTTTGTAGAACATACTAGTCTACATGAGCTATGAATATCAACGTCCTATCTTTAGTCGCTCAAGATGTTCAGTTTTCTTCTAAACATGAGTGTAGTCTCGGCGAATCAGAGTTCTAATCTCGTCATTAGCCTATGAGACAAGAGGAAATGCTTGCACCTTCCCCCTACATTCGGAATATTTTCGGAACATCTTAAACCAGATCACGAGAAAACGCGCGCGTTCCCACGGTTCGGAGGCACCTTCCACTGGCGCCGGTGATGCGGACGTGGCGGTACCCCACCGCCAATCGGAAAGCTGTCTTCTCTAGCGCACTACTGCGAAATTTTAGCGAGACGGGTCCCTGCCTGCCTGGAAAGAGTGCGCGAGCGACCATCTGACACAATGTGCCGTATGCACCACGTGAAGGAGTCTCCATTGTCTGAGGAACACACAGGCCGCTCTGAACAGGAGGCAAGTGACTAGTGAGAATCCTCTCGTGCGAAACGTTGCACCAGACGAAAAATATTATTATTTTAATAAATTCTAACTCGCTTATTCCTTGTCATCTTAAGAGGAGCATCTAATTACATATTAAATGTAGAAAAAAGGATCTTTTACAAGGCTCATTGCAATTACTTTTGCTCTGCTTATGCTTACATTTAAATAACTGTCGGGAATTAATCTTCAACGACTACTCACCATCGCAAAGTGATGTCACACTCAAAGTGCAAATACTGAGACATACTCCTACATCTTCATACGTTCCCTTTATTAATTTAACTGTTTGTTATCCATCGTCGGACTGAATTTCTATGCTAGCTGTCTTGGGAAAGGAGTGAGGAGAGCGGCCCACGTCCTCATTTAATTGTCATGAAAACCTAAAGAACACAATGAGACCCTTCGTTCGGAAAGGCTGATAACCCTAGCGAACAGGAAGCGAGTGGAAAATGCGACTGAACAATCGAGAAAGGTAGAAATGTATGAGAGGGTTCTGACGGATTTCTCTCCTTCTTTTCTGTTGCCTAATGTAGTGGTCACCGGTTGCTGTAGTTGACCATCGTCGACCACATTCTGCTCTTTGGGCAGCAGTGTCTACGGTTCGGAACGCTCCCTATACGAGTAAAACAATGGTGTGAGAAATACTTAACTCCTGGGCTACAATCGTCACACTTCGTCCCGATGATCCTTCCACGTGTGAAGTCATCCAAATGTTGTCTCTGGGCCACGTTGTAGTGTGCTCCGCAACCTCCTCTCCCCTTACTTCAACTGCATCCTGTTGCGTGGTAGCCCCATTTGTCGCTCGAGTCAAGCTGACCACATGCCATGTGACGTCCAGTGAAACCACTTGCAAAATGCTCCCGCACTTTCAAATATTTCCACCGAGTAGTAAACATGTTACGTCACGTTATCTACCTTGTCCTTAAAATTTGCACAACAGTATAGTAGGAAAAGCAAATATCAGATTGAGATTCATTTGCAGACTCTTACGGTAATTTAATTCATTCACGAAAGACGCGTTTCGCACAATACTCGTTTGAACGATTCTTGAATACTTTTCATCAGTCTGGCACCCTTACCAGGTAGGATTATTGGGAGAGATAGAGAAGACCCAACGAAGAGTGGCGCGTTTCGTTTCGGAATCGCTCACTCGATGGGAGAGTGTTACGGGGATGCTCCGCAAATTCCAGAGGCATGCGCTACAATAAAGGCTTCGTGCATCACGGAGAGGTTCACTGCTGAAATTTCGAGAGCTTCAGTTCCAAGAAGAGTTGGTTAACGTATTGTAGTCCGCAGCTCGTGGCCGTGCGGTAGCGTTCTCGCTTCCCACGCTCGGGTTCCCGGGTTCGATTCCCGGTGGGGTCAGGGATTTTCTCTGCCTCGTGATGACTGGGTGTTGTGTATGTCCTTAGGTTAGTTAGGTTTAAGTAGTTCTAGGGGACTGATGACCATAGATGTTAAGTCCCATAGTGCTCAGAGCCATTTGAACCATTTTTAACGTATTGTAATTCTTCAGTTTCTCTCGGCGTATGTGTTGATCCAACAGTCCACGGGTGTACTGCCGCTTCAGTGTGTCCAACGTGCCCGTTGGATGCTGTGAACCGGCAGTTCACCCATGGATTGTTTTGGTAACATACGTCTCGCGAAACGATCACGGCGAGAAACTCGGAGAAATTGTCGCTCACACGGAGCTTTACCGAGAATCATTTTTCACATTTCCCATTCGTGGATGGGATATAAAAGAGGAAAAAGATGGAGAAGAGGAACTAACTGGATCAATAAGTCTGATGCAGAGACTGGCGAGGAGCGCTTAATATAGAGAAATGGAAAGTAGTGCAGTTCACTGAAAGATTAATTACTCACAGTTATAGTCATTCTTGTCATGCGAATAACTGGGAGTCACAATGTGTAGTTATGATGCGTAGCCACTACGTATGCTAAGAAATGATTAATGCAAACTGTGGGCTACAATCCATAGGATACTAGGTTACTGCCGTGCGTCAACCAAAACATACTGCATACAAAACTTTCTTACGGCACATACTGGAATGTTGCTCTCCTAACGGGCGATATCGAGTGTGTGGTGCGAGCTGACACAGGCGAAGGAATTTCACAGAAATATCGAAAAATATTATCTGGCAGACATTTGAAGAAAGATGTCGTGTATTTCGTGACAACCTGCTTAGGAAACTTCAACAACTGTCTTCTGGGGCACAAATAATGTTCAGTCCACTATGCACACATTTCGTAGAGATAGTTCAGACAAAATGCGGCAAATAACAGCTCGCACAGACGAGAACAGGCGTTCTTCCCAAGCTCCATCCGTGGGTGGAACGAGAAGAAACGTTCACATGTGGTACAGTAACAAGTACGCTCTCACTCTCTGTTCACAGAGTTTGGACGGAGATATAGAAGGCAGCGGTTAGGGCTGGGAGGCAGATATAGAAGGCAGCGGTTAGGGCTGCCGCCAGTATTACCAGCGCTTGATGCCGCCAGCGCCAGGCCAGTGGATGCCGACCACGTAACTCGCCTAAAATCAATTGAAAGCACTGCGTGCGCAACTCAGTGTTGGTAGCGTCGCGAATCACACCTTACACACCACAGAAAAACCTCATGTAGAAATCCTATTATTAATGAAATAAAGCCAAAATAGTGGTATTTGATGAAAAACTGATGTTTCAAAGTATTCAAGACGACCGTCGAACCGGGAATTTGCGAAGAACTGTGCGGTATCGTTACCCATCCTGTAACTCAAGTATCAATGTGAGTTACTGGAGTTTTATAAGAAAACAGCCATTTCAATTAAGATGGTTTATTAAACGTAAAAAACAATAAATGGAATATATCGCATGTCATCTCATAACCTTTAGGACATTAACGGATTTTTCATTGCAGTATGGTCTATTTTCAGGCCGTTTGTAAGTTCGGCCATGTAATACAAATTAGGTCATTTGATATAATTTATATTGCGTGTAAAAAAACTATGTACACAAAATTTTAGAGTGATTAGAGGAGATAAAAATGAACACTTTTTATATAGCAAAACTGTTCCAGATACACCGTTTGCCCGCTAGGAGTCCATGAAGGCTTGACGATATTGCTGTACAGAGACGTTGCTCAAGTGCCGTGTGATGACTATTGCTTTAGAGATATTGCTGACCTCCACTGGGTATCTTTTTGTGGGGGAAATGCAGCGATTTGTGTAGGAGACACCAATAGACACTCCAGTAGAGTTGGTTGCCCTTTTGAAGATGCAGCCATTATTCGAGAAATAAATAGTTGTTTTGAGACTCTTAGACAATTCACGCAGATGTCAGTTGTGAATTAAGGTAAACGGACATTTTCAGCAATATCTCTAAAAGAGCATTCATCACACGGCAGTTTGAGCAACGTCTCTGAACATCACTAACGTAAAAACCTTCATGGATCCCTACCAGGGAAACGGTGGACCTGTGGCATTTTTGTCACATAATAAAGTGGATCTCTTTATCTACTCTAAACACTCTAAAATTTTGTACAGGTAGTTCTTTACACCCTCTAGGTATTTCACCAATAAATTAACAACTAACGAGTATTTTCGTAAATAATCAACTCCGTTTAGTTAATTTATATGATGGGACCCAAAAGTAAGGTGTCAATATGAAGATGATTTCTATCACTATCGCAGTTAATAGAGCAGTAACATTCTTTTTCTTGCTTCAGTCTCTAATGACTGAAGAGAAAAATCACCGTTGTTAGAAGTATCTACAAGCAGTATTTTACTATCACAGTTGGTTTTCTAATTTTTTACAGATACTGAGAGACGAATATAATTACATTCAGTTGATAATTATCACTTATGAAAATTATAAATGGGCTTACTATGGCGACTATATGTTCGTTTGTGTTAAGTGGGATACATCAGTACACAACCTGCAGTTACCACTATTTTAGGTGATAATGGTACGAATTTAACACAAATATTTTAAGATTTGTTACCAATAACGTTTTAATTATTCGTCTGTAATTACAATTTCTCATTAACTTGAAACTGGAACTAAATATGAAATAATCAGTAAAATCAACGTGTAAGAGCGTGAGATTACGACTGAGTTACACATCCCATATGTTCAGAAAAAAATTGGTTCAAATGGCTCTGAGCACTATGGGACTTAACTTCTGAGGTCATCAGTCCCCTAGAACTTAGAACTACTTAAACCTAACTAACCTAAGGACGTCACACACATCCATGCCCGAGGCAGGATTCGAACCTACGACCGTAGCGGTCGCGCGGTTCCAGACTGTGGCGCCTCGAACCTCTCGGCCACCCCCATATGTTCAGAATTTCGAGTAAAATTTTAATGGTTAAACATATCTTTTTTATAGGTTGAGAGCTTTTAACTTGGCTAGAAGACCCAATTAACGCCCGATCGAATGAAGTACGATATAAACATGAAGGGAATGTGTCATAGAATAATATTTTTAATGTCAAAATGTGTGTGAAAACATGTAATACAATATCGAATAGACGAAAATTTCACCACAGTCGCTGGACAAGAGTACAAAGGGGCGTGCTCACTGCTCGATGTAACTTAACGTCTCTGCGACAGTTTCAGACGTAGAGATAGTTCAGATTTTGTCTTAGTTTTTCTCGATGTGATTCGCAGTATAGTTTCGAGTTACAGATTTTCGTGGACAGTCAGAGACCTGACTTTTTCAGATGATGAACGCGGACTCACATCCTCAGTTGTTCAGTACGCTGCGAGGACTTCGAATTTTCAGATGCGAAGGAACTTTGAACATTTCGCGATTCATACAGTGGATCCAACGAACATTGCCGGAATGATTGTGCACGGTTATGGCCGAAGTGAACTGAAACTATCGATTTACAAACTCAAGCTTTAGTCGATGTTGTTGTTGTTGTTGTGGTCTTCAGTCCTGAGACTGGTTTGATGCAGCTCTCCATGCTACTCTATCCTGTGCAAGCTTCTTCATCTCCCAGTACCTACTGCAACCTACATCCTTCTGAATCTGCTTAGTGTATGCATCTCTTGGTCTCCCCCTACGATTTTTACCCTCCACGCTGCCCTCCAATACTAAATTGGTGATCCCTTGATGCCTCAGAACATGTCCTACCAACCGATCCCTTCTTCTGGTCAAGTTGTGCCACAAACTCCTCTTCTCCCCAATCCTATTCAGTACCTCCTCATTAGTTATGTGATCTACCCATCTAATCTTCAGCATTCTTCTGTAGCACCACATTTCGAAAGCTTCTATTCTCTTCTTGTCCAAACTATTTATCGTCCATGTTTCACTTCCGTACACTCCATACAAATACTTTCAGATATGACTTCCTGACACTTAAATCTATACTCGATGTTAACAAATTTCTCTTCTTCAGAAACGCTTTCCTTGCCATTGCCAGTCTACATTTTATATCCTCTCTACTTCGACCATCATCAGTTATTTTGCTCCCCAAATAGCAAAACTCCTTTACTACTTTAAGTGTCTCATTTCCTAATCTAATACCTTCAACATCACCCGACTTAATTCGACTACATTCCATTATCCTCGTTTTGCTTTTGTTGATGTTCATCTTATACCCTCCTTTCAAGACACTGTCCATTCCGTTCAACTGCTCTTCCAAGTCCTTTGCTGTCTCTGACAGAATTACAATGTCATCGGCGAACCTCAAAGTTTTTATTTCTTCTCCATGGATTTTAATACCTACTCCGAATTTTTCTTTTGTTTCCTTTACTGCTTGCTCAATATACAGATTGAATAACATCGGGGAGAGGCTACAACCCTGTCTTACTCCCTTCCCAACCACTGCTTCCCTTTCATGCCCCTCGACTCTTTTATATTATCTATTTATCTCTGCACTGATTAGTGGATCTAGCTGAATCAGTTCCACTGTAAATAATTGAGCCTAAGCTCCTGATAAGAATTAAGAATATCCCCCAGACGCTAATTATCAGTTTAGTTCCGGAACTTATGCAAGTTTCGTTTGTTTTCTTTGTCGATAGATAAAGTAAAAACTTATGACGTTTATACATTACGAGTAAGTAAATGCGAATATGTTGGGAAGGCAAAACAGTTAGGAAAAAACCGGATTCACGAATGAAGCATTTGCGTCTGAGAACGTTAACTGAACACTGAAAATGTAAGTTCGTCGATGGTATTACTTTTGTGGTTGAAAGGAGAGAAGATGCAAAGAAAATATAAAAAAATTAAAATAATCCAGTAAAAGCAAAGATGCTCTGCAACTGAGGAGAGAAAAATTACACAATAGTATCAAAATAAAGAAGCAGACTAACACGCATGTCTTAAATTTTATTATACGAAATGAAATATTATTGCAAAATATTGATATAATATTAGTGCAGAAGTTTGTTAAACTATATCAATGCTCGCAAACATACGGAATCCATCAGAAATTGCAGGAGATGTTTGTCCATTGGTTTTGCTCACGTAACGCCTCATGTGGGACTGGTCGGCAGGTCCCATTCACTCTTGCACACTTCTTATCCGCTCTTCGAAGGATAACTGGAGAAGAGGCTTGTAGCGAGCGCTGAAATTTACCCGAGTCAGGAGAAGATGTTGTCTCCCGAAACGTATAATATAGCAATTTTGTGTCAAGACCCTTTGTGGGAAACCACTCAACCATTGCTCATCGGTATGAAGGATGATATATCATTTTCATCCATAAAATTTTATCGCTGAATTCGTCTGTGATTCTGAGCAACAATAAAGAGGTAAACATATGTTTCTAGTCCTATGATTTAGCACTGCTGTATATTTTAACAAGAGGCCTAACCTTCTTCAAGAGAAGATCGAACGCTATCTCTTACCATTAATTTTATTATAAGCATAGCTCTAGTTGGTAATGCATGAAACGGAACTTGTTGTACCGTTCCAAAAGGAGAGAATGGACTAAACAGAGTTATTTATTGAATTTTTTATGTTGTGTACCACGTTTCCCATTCTCCTTTCCTTTGTGCGGCCTGGACGGTATAAATGAGTGAGTGTGTGAACTAGCAGAAAGCTTTAGGCACTGCATGAATGGTCGTTCTGGGGTAGGGTAGTACCAACCCCCCCCCCCCCCCCCCCCAAGCGTGAACAAGTTTAGCAGACACCAGGTTTGCAGGTGAGGGCAAAGATGACACGAAGGCGCGCGTATGGGCTCTGTCAGGTTGGCGCGCCACCCCCACCACGTTTGTAAGCGGAACCGTTAGGCGAATTCGGTTAGAGGAGCACTTGTTCCTGGGTCGTGGTGCTGGACAGACATGGAGACGCAGCTCTCGTTTTGGTAATGTTAACATAGGTATTAGAGTGTCTGAAATCTGCTCTGTAATGAAGTCCAGATGTTGAAATCAGGTGCGAAATTACCACTGAACCCCATAAGGGAATGGATTTTCTTAATTTACTCGAATTTCAGTATACCTTGCGTTAGTGCCTTGTTCAGGCAACGCACCATGTGCCTTAAGCTCACGGTCACGTTATTGTTCGGTGCTTAACGGAAATTCACTCATTCAATGTATTTTAATCTGCTCTTCCATTTACAGTAATATTTTGGGGATTTTTATTTATTTTCCATATGTTTTCTTTGTGAACTTGCCTTCGCGCCACGTGGTCGGTTGGAGCAACCGCCGCATTGATAAATTGTAGTTTCGGTCTGAAAATATATTGTACACGATGAATAATCATACGATAGTGAGCGAGTGTAAAATAGGGAAGGAATAATCGTGTGTGTCCATATTTTTCTGGGTCTGTTGGCTACTGAAACTTGGCCATGTGGGTTGAACAGCATTGAAGTGATGTTTCTTGTGCACCCCCATAACGAGTTTGCTTTGTTGGCGATGTTGTGCGTTAAGTAAAATACTCGTGCCACTAGGAAAAGTACCGGATTTTAATGCCCACTGATTTGATAAAGATTTGCGAAATACTCTTCCACCCTGACCTAGTTTTGCTTGTATTGTCTTTGCGGAACTTGTTCTGAGTAATCTATAGTAACTGAATGCAATAACCGAGAGTTTAGGTATAATTGTGCGGTTGTATAGAATTACATTGAAGCCAGGTCTGCGCTCCTCTGTCCCATTCCATAATTACGTGGCGAAACTGAACCATGTTAACTAGAGACCGGTGTTGAAGATGTACATTGCAAGAGAAACACGACTAGTTGTTGAAATACCATCGGTACTGAATAAATATCAATTAATCTTTACCCTCGACTGATTATTTACTCCTTCCATAAAGAATAGGTGGCAGTCAGTACCACAGTCGAATTCTGGGTCATGAAAGCAAATAAAAGCTATATACTGCCTATTAAGCCCTGTATAGGTGCCTTCTGTAGTGGTTCAAAAAAATGCGTTATCCGTTGCGTTCAAAATTCTACCGGTTCGTTAAAACCTTCCGCTAGAAATTATTAATACCCAGCAATAACTCGCAGGGGCCAGTAATTTCGTGGACCACACGAATTTAAGAAACCATTTGCTACAGACGGTAGCTTGCAGATGCGGTAGGACATGTCAAAGCGACGGTAATCTACCTAATTAGGTGGACTTATACCACCACCAGTATTGGAAGGTTACGTTGCATGCAGTGAATCAGACGGTCTACAAACTCATCGGAATTCCAAGTTCTGTAGTAGCGTACGCTAGGAAAGTTTTTCCTGTGTTTCTTAGCCTGTCGGCGTCACCTCATACACCATCTGAAAAAGAGCTTAGCATTTTCCTGACTTAGAATCAGAGTTTCCTAGCCTCTCGAGACCTATTCCTCCTTCATACATTGTAGGACGCTTATGTGAGGGCAGCTGTCTATAACGTCCCGCTTAAACGCTTTATGATCGTTGCGGTCAAAACAGGGAGGGTGAACTGGTCACTTTTCGGAAAGTATAGTTCCTTCACAAAATGCAACGTTCACTCTGCGTCTATGCTTGCGCTAAACTGAAGCTTCCTGACAGTGTGCTGGTTCGGATCTAAAATTAGGAACTTTAGCATTAGCAGGCAACACTCTAGTAATTAAGCCATTCGAGAACGCCTCAAGGAATGATTAAGGGTTTCAGCTTACTTACAACTTTGTCGTTCTCTTTCAGGCTCTGAAGACAATCCCTTGCAGTCATTCGTGGAGAAGAGATATGCAGGACACTGGCGTGGCCACAGCTTGGCAATTGGTTTCAAAATGAAACTTGAACTCTGCTCCGTGGTGCACGGTGCAATGAAATTCGCAACATTTTAAAAGTGTGTGTCCGACAGGGTCTCCATTTGATCTTTGTCCTTCACGTACACCATTCTTCCATTACAGTTTAGAAACGTGGGACACATGTGGTATTTTGTGTATCGTAGCTAGTCTAGATCACTTCAGTAGGAGGTTGAGCGGTTACTACAACGCACATAAAAATTAGTAAAACACTTTAATCTGTAACACTTAAGCTGAATGCAGTCCATTTCCACTTGATTTACAATACATATATTTATTACTGCCACCGAGCACACGAATACTGTTTGTACTTGACCAGCTCAGAAGAAGTCATATATCAATTCAACTTGAAAACTGCGAGCTTTGTTGATGCTGCAGTCCCCACTGAAGATCACAGAGTGGTAGTGAGCGGCGCTGCTTGCTGACGTAAGTAGTCCTCCGTCAGTGGCGGCAAATGGAACCTCTTGAGGTAGTGTCTTCGCCGATGACTCTCATTCGTGGCTCCGGCTGGCAGCGCCTGTCTTTAAATTATGGTGCCGCTGTGAAGTACCGACTATACCCTGGGGCTTCACTTTTCACATGAGGCCACAAAGTAGGTCCGCGAGGCACTCGCAGATGCTAGTATGTTGCCCGCAAAAGATAAAGGTCAGAGTTATAATCCCAGACTGGCTCTCAGATTAAATCTGTCGGGTAGGCCTTCAGTTGCTGACTTTTCCATTTCTCTCTACAGCTTACCTGGACTAGTTTTGAAGGGATTAAATATTTCACAGTAGCCAAATGAAATCCTGTGCGCTGTTTTTGGTCTCTCGCAACAGCACATACACTATCCCCACATAAGTGGTGTCATTGACGAAGAAAGTCTCTTCCCTGGTGCTGTTCGGGTACTTTCGATCGCGCTGTGCATATAAGCTTCTGGACGAAATATTAGGAATCCCCTTAAAAGAAAACACTGGTCGCTTTGGAGGGCTGTAACTGGTGCCTTTCATCCCTACTGTTCAGTCTATGTATCGAAGAAGCAATGACGAAAAAAAAGAAAGGTTCGAGAGTGGGATTAAAATTTAAGGTGAAAGGATATCAAAGATGAGATTTGCTGATGACATTGCTATCCTCGGTGAAGGTGAATAAGAATTACAGGATGTATTGAACGACATGCATAGTCTAATGAGTACAGAATATGGAGTGAGAATAAACGGAAAAAGGCAAAAGTAATGAGAAAAGCAGATATGAGAACAGCGATAAGCTTAACATTAAAATTGGTAATCACGAAGTAGACGAAGTTAAGGAATTCTGCTAATCCAGAAGCAAAATAACCCGCGACAGATGAAAGAAGAAGAACACAATAAAGCAGACTAGCACACGCAAAGAGGGCATTCCAGACCAAGAAATGTCTACTGATATCAAACATAGGCCTTAATTTGAAGAAGACATTTCTGAGAATGTACATTTGGAGCACAGCATTGTATGGCAGTGAATCGTGGACAGTGAGGAAAAACGGAACAGAAGAGAATCAAAGCGTTTGAGATGTGGTGTTACAGAAGAATGTCGAAAATCAGGTGGACTGATAAGTTAAGGACTGAGGAGGTTCTCTACAGAATCAGCTAAGAAATGAACATATGGAAGACACTGACAAGACGAAGGGACAGGATGTGTGTTAAGACATCAAGGAATAATGCCCACGGTACTAGAGGGAGCTGTAAGAGGGTAAAAACTGTAGAGGAAGACAGAGATCTGAATACATCCAGCAAATGAGGACGTAGGGTGCAAGTGGTACTCTGAGATGAAGAGGTTAAAGCAGAAGAGAAATTCGTGGAGGGCCGCATAAACCATTCAGATGATTGACGACTCAACAAAAAGGTAGTGTAGAGTTGGTAGCAGGCAGTCATGTGCCCCTGCACCGCTGGCATTGAAATGGTGTGTACGTGCCAGTCATTTGTTTCGAATCAGCGCTGAAAGGTGCATCGACGCGGGGAGGTGGCAGAATGGTAGAAAGGAGCTAACATGCTTGCGATGGTCCGTGACAACATCACAAATGAAATTTACCGATGTGTTGGTGTATCAGAGGGGACTGTCCACGGTGTCTACAAGTACTCGTAACCATGTATCACGGCGCAAGATGAGTGGTCGTAAAATGATCTTAACCGATAATGACCGCAGATGAGTATCACGATTTGTCAGTGACAACTGGTTTCAGTGGACGAAGGTTCACTTCAAGCCGTTTACGAGCGAACACTGCGAAGCAAACTGCATGTAGTAGTAATTTGGAGGGTACTTCAGCACAGTGCAGTGGCTCACTGCGTTCCGAATAGTAGCTCTTTTCGAGTCATGCAGGCTCTCTTCGAGTGTAACGATGGCCCAATGATGCGTTTAACCCATACTGTGTCGAGGTTGTAGTTCGGGCCAGCGGTGGTTCTGTGATGTTTCGGGGCTGTTTTTCATACACATGTCCGCCCCTGGTGGCTAAGTGGTCAGTCAAAGATATGGTCTTAGTCGTCCCCAGGAGATAAATCCGTTCTTTAGAAAGAACGAATGAAAACCAATTGTGTTTAAACCTGATTCAAAGTGGTCAGTACGAGTGCGAATAATTACGTCATCGGTTATGAGGCCAGCGTTAACTGGTTGCATCGGCCAGCTCAGTGTATTCGAAGCAAAAAGCGTACGTAATTTTTTTTAAATGCCGCCTTATCTGATTTCTCATCGTTTTAAACATAGACCAAGTAAGCAATAACCCTCACATTCATTTCGTGCGGAAATAGTTCTTTCGTTTTTTATTCGTCAGTACCATCAAATCTCGCAACATTTCATATTTGATACCGAAGTACATAATTTTTATCGATTTAAAGCAATAGCATGTGCATATTCTGGCTGTTACTGTAACAAAGTCTACCGATGAAATAAGAACAATGATGTAAAACAAATAAAATCAACGTATAACAGACAAATTTTCACTCTTACGTAATGTATAATGGTACTTCTTCGTTTGACGTCTCTTTGCTTACATACTGCTCACCTTGAGGCCTGAGGCGAAAGACCAAGTCTAGCTACAGAGAGTCTACTATACAGTTTCTACTGCCTGTGACATTCTAAAATAGAGTATTCACCACAGTACACACACACACACACACACATATATATATATATATATATATATATATATATATATATATATATATATATATAGACGAGTTTCGTTCTTTGTATTTTTTTAAAAAAATGGCTCTGAGCACTATGGGACTTAACATCTTAGGTCATCAGTCCCCTAGAACTTAGAACTACTTAAACCTAACTAACCTACGGACATCACACACATCCATGCCCGAGGTAGGATTCGAACCTGCGACCGTAGCGGTCACGCGGTTCAAGACTGAAGCGCCTAGAACCACACGGCCACAACGGCCGGCTGTAGTTTTTCGTTTGATGTTTATTTTGTGAGATATTTGGCCCGCTCACTATCAATGGACCACCCTATATATATATATATATATATATATATATATATATATATATATATATATATATAGGGTGGTCCATTTATAGTGACCGGGCCAAATAACTCACAAAATAAACATCAAACGAAAAACTACAAAGAACGAAACTCGTCTAGCTTGAATGGGGAAACCAGATGGTGCTATGATTGGCCCACAAGATGGCGCTGCCATGGGTCAAACGTATATCAACTGCGTTTTTTTATAATAGGAACCCCCATTTTTTATTACATATTCGTGTGGAATGTAAAGAAATACGAATGTTTTAGTTGGACCACTTTTTCGCTTTGTGATAGATGGCGCTGTAATAGTCACAAATGTATAAGTGCGTGGTATCACTTAACATTCCGCCAGTGAGGACGGTATTTGCCTTGTAGATACATTACCCGTGTTAAAATGGACCGTTTACAAATTGCGGAAAAAATGGCTCTGAGCACTACGGGACTTAACTGCTGAGTTCATCAGTCCCCTAGAACTTAGAACTACTTAAACCTAACTAACCTAAGGACATCACACACGTCCATACCCGAGGCAGGATTCGAACCTGCGACCGTAGCGGTCGCGCGGTTCGAAATTGTAGCGCCTAGAACCGCTCGGCCACACCGGCCGACCAATTGCGGAAAAGGTCGATATGGTGTTGATGTATGGCTATTGTGAACAAAATGCCCAAAGGCCGTGTGCTATGTATGCTGCTCGGTATCCTGGACATCTTCCAAGTGTCCGGACGGTTCGCCGGATAGTTACGTTATTTAAGGAAACTGGAAGAGTTCAGACACATGTAAAACGTCAACCACGACATGCAACAAATGATGATGCCCAAGTAGGTGTTTTAGCTGCTATCGCGACTAATCCGCACATCAGTAGCAGACAAACTGCGCGAGAATCGGGAATCTCAAAAACGTCGGTGCTGAGAATGAATGCTACATCAACATCGATTGCACCCGTACCATATTTCTATGCACCAGGAATTGCATGGCGACGACTCTGAACGTCGTGTACAGTTCTGCCACTGGGCACAAGAGAAATTACGGGACGATGACAGATTTTTTGCACTCGTTCTATTTAGTGACGAAGCGTCATTCACCAACAGCGGTAACGTAAACGGGCATAATATGCACCATTGGGCAATGGAAAATCCACGATGGCTGCGACAAGTGGAGCATCAGCGACCTTGGCGGGTTAATGTATATTGCGGCATTTTGGGAGGAAGGATAACTGGCACCCATTTTATAGATGGCAATCTAAATGGTGCAATGTATGCTGATTTCCGACGCAATGTTCTGCCGATGTTACTACAAGATGTTTCACTGCATGACAGAATGGCGATGTACTTGCAACATGATGGATGTCCGGCACATAGCTCGCGTGCGGTTGAAGCGGTATTGAATAGCATATTTCGTGACAGGTTGATTGGTCGTCGAAGCACGTTCACCGGATCTGACGTCCCCCGATTTCTTTCTGTGGGGAAAGTTGAAGGATATTTGCTATCGTGATCCACCGACAACGCCTAACAACATGCGTCAGCGCATTGTCAATGCATGTGCGAACATTACGGAAGGCGAACTACTCGCTATTGAGAGGAATGTCGTTACACGTATTGCCAAATGCATTGAGGTTGACGGACATTATTTTGAGCATTTATTGCATTAATGTGGTATTTACAGGTAATCACGCTGTAACAGCATGCGTTCTCAGAAATGATAAGTTCACAAAGGCACAGTCGTGCTCAGAAGTAACCGAACGACCTGAATTGCTTTCGCCTGATTCGCATACAACCCTCATAACGCAGCTGTCTAGCGAGTCCTCTAATTGCTCCTCGGTACAGTCGTTTGACTATTCAAAATGGTTCCAACAAATCACCACTAGAAAACACTGCTCTCTATGGCAGTTACTCAAGATGTAAAGTAATACCACGATACTACAAATATCAGGGAACACCTTATCACAATTAAGACTATTCTTAAGGCTTGTAAGCTCACATTTATTACAATAAATGACATACCTGAAATGTTACCACTCTCATTATTACGTCAGATAGGTAATGCACGTAGTAAGTTCGTCGTATTCATGGTTTCCTCTTCAAAGTAACATACTGTACTTATTATTTAACGCAAAATGACATTAAATATTTAAGTTCTTCTCGATCTGCTAGTTCAGAATATGTATTAACTCCAAATGACACGACGAACCGTCTCGTTCTGCATATGGATTCAAACCCACGTCATGCAGACTAAGCAAAGATTTCGTGACTGACGGAAACTAACAGTCATTCCTGACTAGGCATACAGAGAGTGATATACCTCGATTTTAGACAGTATCAGTTAGGGAATACCAACCTTAAATTACATAACGTAAACATTTTTAACGGACGCGAATTCCTACCCAGCATCTATTGCCCCTATTAACGAACTACTAGAGATCTTAAATATTTATTCTTCACAAGTAACTTACTTGAAATGCAGTGAGGTAAAACTTTGTGTTGGACAGGGATTCGAATCCAGAACCCAATCGGATTGTTATCGAAGCACAATTTACTGTGACATTTCGGATTTTCTCGGCAGTAGCAAGATGTTTTAACTGAAATGACGAGACGAAACATTAATTTTTTCCTTCCCAGGACTCCAACCCGGCACCTATCGTTGTTGACTACACACAAAGAGATGTTAGCTACCGAATTTCTCTCCACCGGCAGCTCGGAATAACATCCTTAAACTTACAGTGATCTCGCAAATAGTCCCGTGTCTCACTGGGAGTCAAAAACGTCAGATATCGTTAGTGTTGACAACGAATGAAAATACATTAAAAATCAAAATTATTATCCACCAGCAGGTAGGTATTCTCATGCTAGAGCTTGATAATACATAATGAAAACTTTAGTGCCGGGCCAGGATTCGAAACCATTCACGTGAAATATGTGGAGATGTTGAGTAATGTGCAGTTTTGAACAAACAACAAATTGTAGTCGAGCTGAATTGTCACGAAGGGATCAAATTCCGCGTTAAGGGCGGTCTGAGTGGCATTTCAGTTCAGAAACAATATTATCGACTTACAGAAGCTCAAATAAAAGATGGATTATGTGTCGTGTGACCCTACATACTGTTTGTTTCGTCACTAGAAATAAATAACTAGAATAAGAAAGGTTACTATTGATAGAGTTTCTACATGTCGCCACTCCTGACTTTATCGTGGTTCAACCTGATGTCTACTTGGTAGAGAGGGAATGTTATGTTTAATGTGGATTTCAGACCACAATGCCATTATACCTTTTTCACTTGGCGGAGCCAGAAGAGAATAGAATCCGTCCCTCCCTATCAAAAAACATGGGCAGAAGTTGGAATTGAACCCAGATGATGAGGATATGAATCTACCTGCAATCCAGCAGACCAACAAATCCTTTGCTCTGTGGCTCATTTTTCTATCGCAACGCCGTTGCGCCACACTGGCTGAGCACTCTGACACAAAGGCTCCCTGTGTGGTTTGCAGCAAGTTCAGTGCATTCATTTACTTGGTTGACCGAATCGACATGAACTAGCTGCCTCGGCTACCCAGTGCATACATTCGACTCTATTTTGTAATCACCGAAATAAAATCACGTAACTGTCACGTATACAGAACTGCCAACAGTGTAGGATGCAGAAATTTAAATAGGAAGTGTTCCTTTCCATTTGAGCTACTCTATTGCGCTATCTGTTTGTTGAAAACGTCGTGCAGTGCAAAAGAAAAGCTGTAACTGTCTGTCTCTCAGATGTCTACACCCGGCCATATGCATTATCTCAGAACACTGTGGAATGCGGATGTTCTGGAGGAACTGTTGACTTTTGGAGGTGCTGTAACTACGGTTCAGCTTGTAGTGTAACGGTAAGTGGAGTGCACCTTCGACAAAACATCCCAAGTTCAAATACATTCACTGCTACATTTTTTAAAACGCAATTCTGCTGTCTGCTGAAGTTATCAATGTAATGGAACTTGGAACATAATTCCCTTCACTTCTCAACCCAAAATAGTCGCATGTGGAAAAAGCGCCAACTACTGCGACATTTTGTTCTTTTCAGGTTTAATAGACGGCCAGGCAGCAGATGCATCTCGAAACGTTTGTATTATGTATGGGGAGAGCGCATCGTGCCAAAATACGTACGTCAGAGAAGTATTTTCTACATTAGCTGTCGGGTGGTAGTGGCATTTTATTCTTCCTCAAACCTTGTTTGACAGCAGGAAGAAGACGAACCAATGTGATCGTACAGAGGGCGGGAAGTGACCATAGCTGGCATCTCAAACACTTGGCTGGCACAGACTGGAATACGTAATGCGTCTGATTCGTGTTTCTGTAAGTAGGTTTAGGGACTGGAGCTTAGTTATTAGTAATACTCAGAACTGACTGTAAACTAAAAATCATAAATCAGTAACTCTCATACTTGTTTTTATATTTCTTTCGTAAGTGTACTCCATGGAGAAGAAATAAAAACTTTGAGGTTCGCCGATGACATTGTAATTCTGTCAGTGACAGCAAAGGACTTGGAGGAGCAGTTGAATGGAATGGATAGTGTCCTGAAAGGAGGATATAAGATGAACATCAACAAAAGCAAAACGAGGATAATGGAATGTAGTCGAATTAAGTCGGGTGATGCTGAGGGTATTAGATTAGGAAATGAGACACTTAAAGTAGTAAATGAGTTTTGCTATTTGGGGAGCAAAAGAACTGATGATGGTCGAAGTGGAGAGGATATAAAATGTAGACTGGCAATGGGAAGGAAAGCGTTTCTGAAGAAGAGAAATTTGTTAACATCGAGTATAGATTTAAGTGTCAGGAAGTCGTTTCTGAAAGTATTTGTATGGAGTGTAGCCATATATGGAAGTGAAACATGAACGATAAATAGTTTAGACAAGAAGAGAATAGAAGCTTTCGAAATGTGGTGCTACAGAAGAATGCTGAAGATTAGATGGGTAGATCACATAACTAATGAGGAGTTGTTGAAGAGGATTGAGGAGAAGAGAAGTTTGTGGCACAACTTGACTAGAAGAAGGGATCGGTTGGTAGGACATGTTCTGAGGCATCAAGGGATCACCAATTTAGTATTGGAGGGCAGCGTGGAGGGTAAAAATCGTAGACGGAGACCAAGAGATGAATACACCAAGCATATTCAGAAGGATGTAGGTTGCAGTATGTACTGGGAGATGAAGAAGCTTGCACAGGATAGGGTAGCATGGAGAGCTGCATCAAACCAGTCTCAGGACTGAAGACCACAACACACACACACTCAAAACTAATAACTCATTCATGGACGTTTTCGTGCCTGGCCGATAGTCGAGCACAACAAACAAATAAAAATAAAAATCAGTGTTTGTTTGTTTGTGCGTGTGTGTGTGTGTGTTTGTGTGTGTGTGTGTGTGTGTGAGACAGAGAGAGAGAGAGAGAGAGAGAGAGAGAGAGATAGAGATAAATATAAAAAAGAATGAGAGAGAGAGTAAATAATTGTTGTTAAGAAATTGCATCATGGTATCTAAACAAATCTTTCATTAAAATGACATGTTCCACGCCCTTATGAAATGTCGTATTCATGATCTATGGAACAAATATTAATCCAATCAAATCAAATCTAATCTAATCATATTGCTGACTAGCCATGAAGAGTCATGAATTACCGAAATTTTCGCCGGCCGAAGTGGCCCAGCGGTTCTAGGCGCTACAGTTTGGAATCGCGCGACCACTACGGTCGCAGGTTCGAATCCTGCCTCGAGCATGGATGTGTGTGATGTCGTTAGGTTAGTTAGGTTTAAGTAGTTCTAAGTTCTAGGGGCCTGATGACCTCAGATGTTAAGTCCCATAGCGCTCAGAGCCGAAATTTTCGCCAATATCAGTAACCAAATCTAAACTTGAAAATAAAAGACCACAGTTTCTGTAATAAACCGGGACTCCTATCAAGACCCTTTCGTCTCTGTTAACTAAACACGAAAGATATCTGGTATACCTCCATTCAGAAGTAACAAAGTGTGCATGCGTTTAAAGATGAAGCACATGATGTGAAGTTTTGTGACGGTGATACGAACCGAACAGGCAATCGCATTGTTAACTAAGTAAAATCAAATGTTATGTATTGGTTTTTCTTACCAGCTGCTAGGTGTTTGAATCTAAAACAGGGATACAAATTTTTGTGCCTGAGCGACAATCGAACCGTACACTTACCGTCATTCTTTATCATCCACGAATATAGCTTAAGTACCAATTGGTTACTCACCAACAGTAAGATGTGTGCGTGTTTGACCAGAAGTCACGAGACCTATTACGAATGTTGGCAAAACATGAACAGACATTAAAAATGCATGTTAATTTTCACTATCAGGCCGGTGTGCACGTGATAGGGCTTGAAATGAGATTTGAATATATTTGTACTGGATCAGTATTCAGACCAACATACTTACCTTTGGAGGAGACCTAGAGAAGACTGCAGTCTGGGGAAAAGGAACGGAATGACTGAACTATACTGTCCAGAGAGATTCAGATCCTCAAGAGAGGAGATATGAGATCAGATCACAGTCCAGCACCAAATTTTTCAACGTCTGTAGTTCAATCAAGTACAAGTAAAACATGAGCCCTGTTCCTTTAAATGGCTATCGGTTCATCAAATAAAATAAAATTTTCTAATGTAAGTAAGTTTTCTGGCGACAGTATTTCTGTTTACCATGACTTCCGCCTCTGTCATTTCCCAACGTAAACCAGCTCTGCCTAGTTGGTAATGAAGGAACGTGATGTTTAATGCCGATTCTGAATTATAACGTCTTTCTCTTGAGGTTACCAGAAGTAAAGTAAATCTGTTTGTGCCTCTTAAAAGTAAATCCCTGAACCCACGCATTGCACCTGTGTTAGTTCGTTCCACCAGACCATTGTGGCCACATTTCCCAGCCTCAGGAGTGTGCTGTAACAGATCATATGCTTAGCTTACAAAATCAGTCACGGTGGAAAAAATGCCCGTATATTAAATGGTTAAGTAGAAGCAAGCTTCTGACGTGGAGATTAGCCTATTCTCATGTCAGCAGGATGTAAAGACTCTTCTAGACATCATAGCCTCGAAGTGAAGCCATTTTGAAATTTTCACTAATTCAGCAAATATTTCTTAGTTCTAGAAAATCCACTATGAAGTGTGAAGTTACCGGATAATTCGATTATTACCGTCATTATTACTATCATTTTCTTCATACCGCTGCTGGAACACATGTGCCTGAGCATTATTTAATGCCTTTTGGTCATTATAGAAGTAGTTGCCCAAGAACAGGTTCTTTCCCTGTCTACGGATTCTTTTCATGTTAATATCAAACATCAACAATTACTCGTAGATTACATTAAAACTGAAGTAATTGGTGAAGACGTCAGTTGATAACAAATGTGCGCTCTCTTTCTTCATTTACTTGCGACTAGAAATGGCTGTCGAATACTGCCAAACCAAAAGTCAAGGGATCTTGCTGCCTTCCGATATATGTACGTCGCTGTCAGTTCTTCCATATGATTTGGTCGACGTGACCTGTTTCAAGTTATGTATGACAGAGAATGTTTTAGAGAATCAATTGTTTTCCTTTGCAGTAAACAGAAAGATTTTCATTCTAAGCTATCCAAGTTCAAAATTTTCGCATTCGCTTCTGTAATGTGGGAAAGTATTTCACAGTAGCAAAACCCGCATCTGACCCATTGACCTTACACTTAGTCGCTGACCATAAATTCTAGCTCAGAGTGACACCAGTTTAAGTAACCTAATGTAGCGAAGACAGTTTGCCAGTGCTCTTTCTCACCGGAAAATACGCAACTAACCCATTGGGCTCCATAAGTAAACTGTAACAGAAATTTCTGTGTGTATGCAATGCATACGGATTGTAGAATTTAGTGGTGCTCTCGCTACCACTTCTCTATACAATATGCCTAATCTAAACGGGCACGTTATCATTACAGGCCCTGGGCAGTCCAACATCATACTGACAACAGTAATGTGCTTTTATTGACAACTTCACTGTTCGTTTTACCTCATTTGTAATCACTTAAATAAAACAATATGACCATCCAGTGGGAGACATGGGGTTCGTATCTCCATCACAGAACTTCACATCATGTGCTTCATCTTTAAATGCATGCACAATTTGTTACTTCTGAATGGAGGTATACCAGACATCTTTCGTGTTTAGTTAACAGAGACGAAAGGGTCTTGATAGGAGTCCCGGTTTATTACAAAAACTGTGGTCTTATATTTTCAAGTTTAGATTAGGTTACTGATATTGGCGAAAATTTCGGTAATTGATGACTCTTCATGGCTAGTTGGCAATATGACTACATTAGATTAGATTTGATTCGATTAATATTTTTTCCATAGATCATGAATACGACATTTCATATGGACGTGGAACATGTCATTTTAATGAAAGATTTGTTTAGATACCATGATGCAATTTCTTAACAACAATTATTTACTCTCTCTCTCATTCTTTTTTATATTTATCTCTCTCTCTCTCTCTCTCTCTCACTCTTCCTCTTCTCACACACACAAACAAACATTGATTTTTATTTTTATTCGTTTGTTGTGCTCGACTATCGGCCAGGCACGAAAATGTCCATGAATGAGTTTCTTAGTTTTGAGTACACTTACGAAAGAAATATAAAAACAACTATGAGAGTTACTGATTTATGATGTTTAGTTTACAGTCAGTTCTGAGTATTACTAATAACTAAGCTCCAGTCCCTAAACCAACTTACAGAAACGCGAATCAGACGCATTATGTATTCCAGGCTGTGCCAGCCACGTGTTTGAGATGCCAGCTATGGTCGCTTCCCAGCCCTCTGTACGATCACATTGGTTCGTCTTCTTCCTGCTGTCAAACAAGGTTTGAGGAAGAATAAAATGCCACTACCACCCGACAGCTAATATAGAAAATACTTCTCTGACGTATTTTGGCACGATGCGCTCTCCCCATACATAATACAAACGTTTCGAGATGCATCTGCTGCCTGGCCGTCTATTAAACCTGAAAAGAACAAAATGTCGCAGTAGTTGGCCCTTTTTCCACATGCGACTATTTTGGGTTGAGAAGTGAAGGGAATTATGTTCAAAGTTCCATTACATTGATAACTCCAGCAGACAGCAGAATTGCGTTTTAAAAAATGTAGCAGTGAATGTATTTGAACTTAGGATGTTTTGTCGAAGGTGCACTCCACTTACCGTTACACTACAAGCTGAACCGTAGTTACAGCACCTCCAAAAGTCAACAGTTCCTCCAGAACATCCGCATTCCACAGTGTTCTGAGATAATGCATATGGCCGGGTGTAGACATCTGAGAGACAGACAGTTACAGCTTTTCTTTTGCACTGCACGACGTTTTCAACAAACAGATAGCGCAATAGAGTAGCTCAAATGGAAAGGAACACTTCCTATTTAAATTTCTGCATCCTACACTGTTGGCAGTTCTGTATACGTGACAGTTACGTGATTTTATTTCGGTGATTACAAAATAGAGTCGAATGTATGCACTGGGTAGCCGAGGCAGCTAGTTCATGTCGATTCGGTCAACCAAGTAAATGAATGCACTGAACTTGCTGCAAACCACACAGGGAGCCTTTGTGTCAGAGTGCTCAGCCAGTGTGGCGCAACGGCGTTGCGATAGAAAAATGAGCCACAGAGCAAAGGATTTGTTGGTCTGCTGGATTGCAGGTAGATTCATATCCTCATCATCTGGGTTCAATTCCAACTTCTGCCCATGTTTTTTGATAGGGAGGGACGGATTCTATTCTCTTCTGGCTCCGCCAAGTGAAAAAGGTATAATGGCATTGTGGTCTGAAATCCACATTAAACATAACATTCCCTCTCTACCAAGTAGACATCAGGTTGAACCACGATAAAGTCAGGAGTGGCGACATGTAGAAACTCTATCAATAGTAACCTTTCTTATTCTAGTTATTTATTTCTAGTGACGAAACAAACAGTATGTAGGGTCACACGACACATAATCCATCTTTTATTTGAGCTTCTGTAAGTCGATAATATTGTTTCTGAACTGAAATGCCACTCAGACCGCCCTTAACGCGGAATTTGATCCCTTCGTGACAATTCAGCTCGACTACAATTTGTTGTTTGTTCAAAACTGCACATTACTCAACATCTCCACATATTTCACGTGAATGGTTTCGAATCCTGGCCCGGCACTAAAGTTTTCATTATGTATTATCAAGCTCTAGCATGAGAATACCTACCTGCTGGTGGATAATAATTTTGATTTTTAATGTATTTTCATTCGTTGTCAACACTAACGATATCTGACGTTTTTGACTCCCAGTGAGACACGGGACTATTTGCGAGATCACTGTAAGTTTAAGGATGTTATTCCGAGCTGCCGGTGGAGAGAAATTCGGTAGCTAACATCTCTTTGTGTGTAGTCAACAACGATAGGTGCCGGGTTGGAGTCCTGGGAAGGAAAAAATTAATGTTTCGTCTCGTCATTTCAGTTAAAACATCTTGCTACTGCCGAGAAAATCCGAAATGTCACAGTAAATTGTGCTTCGATAACAATCCGATTGGGTTCTGGATTCGAATCCCTGTCCAACACAAAGTTTTACCTCACTGCATTTCAAGTAAGTTACTTGTGAAGAATAAATATTTAAGATCTCTAGTAGTTCGTTAACATGGACAATCGATGCTAGGTAAAAATTCGTGTCCGTTAAAAATGTTTACGTTATGTAATTTAAATTTGATATTTCCTAATTGATACTGTCTAAAATCGAGGTATATCACTCTCTGTATGCGTAATCAGGAATGGCTGTTAATTTCCGTCAGTCGCGAAATCTTTGCTTACAAGGGAACCTCCCCATCGCACACCCCTCAGATTTAGTTATAAGTTGGCACAGTGGGTAGGCCTTGAAAAACTGAACACAGATCAATCGAGAAAACAGGAAGAAGTTGTGAGGAACTATTAAAAAAATAAGCAAAATATACAAACTGAGTAGTCCATGCGCAAGATAGGCAATATCAAGGATGTTTTGAGCTCAGGAGCGCCGTGGTCCCGTGGTTGGCGTGAGCAGCTGCGGAACGAGAGGTCCATGATTTAAGTATTCCCTTGAGTTAAAAGTTTACATTCTTTATTTTCGCAAAGTCATGATCTGTCCGTTCGTTCATTGACGTCTCTGTTCATTGTAATAAGTTTAGTGTCTGTGTTTTGCGACCGCACCGCAAAACCGTGCGATTAGTAGACGAAAGGAGTTGCCTCTCCAATGGGAACCGAAAAAATATGATCGCAAGGTCATAGGTCAACCGATTCCTCCACAGGAAAACACGTCTGATATGTTCTATACGACACTGGTGACGGCATGTGCGTCACATGACAGGAATATGTTGTCGACCCACCTAACTTGTACACTTGGCGAATGGGTAAAAAGATTCTTCTACCTTGCCCGATTTAGGTTTTCTTGTGGATGTGATAATCACTCCAAAAAAAGTCATTAAAACATAAGAGTTTGTCACATAAACTGCAACAAATGAATGCAACAGTTTCACAGTCGCACAGTTTACCTTGTGCTCTGTCAAAACATATGTTTTTAAAGTTTTCAAATTTTTCCGTGTGTAGACCGTCAAATCCTGCATATGTCCAAGCAACTCTGAACATGTCCTGGAATTTTGGAGAGCGAAGTTGATTATGTGTGAGTGCCTGAACTTTGATAATTGTCTGAAAAAATTTTTTTTTATTAGAAGGATGACGTGAACCATGGACCTTTCGTTTCGCAGCTGCTCACGCTAACCACGGGACCACAGCGCTCCTACGTTCACATACTCCTTTATGTTGCATATCTTCCACATGGACTACTCAGTTTGTATATTTTGCTTATTTTTTCATAGTTCCACACAACTTCTTCCTATTTTCTCGATTGATCTGTGTTCAGTTTTTCAAGGCCTATTCACTGTGCCGACTTATAACTAAATCTGAGGGGGGTGCGATGGGGAGGTTCCCTTGTTAGTCTGCATGACGTGGGTTTGAATTCATATGCAAAACGAGGCGGTTCGTCGTGTCATTTGAAGTTCACACATATTCTCAACTAGCAGCTCGTGAAATACTTAAATTTTTAATGTCATTTTGTGTTAAATAACAAGTACGGTATGTTACTTTGAAGAGGAAACCATGAATACGACGAACTTACTGCGTGCATTACCTGTCTGACGTAATAATGAGAGGAGCTGTAACGAGGAGCGATTAGAGGAACTTCTAGACAGCTGCGTTATGAGGGTTGTATGCGAATCAGGCGAAATGCAATTCAGGTCGTTCGGATACTTTTGAGCACGACTGTACATGTATCATATTGGAACAACCGAAGTAAAATGTTCAAACGTACCTATGTTCTGTATTTTAATTTAAAAAACCTACCTGTTACCAACTGTTCGTCTAAAATTGTGAGTCATATGTTTGTGACCATTACAGCGCCATCTATCACAAAACGGAAAAAGTGGCACAACTAAAACATTCATATTTCTTTACGTACTACACGAATATGTAATAAAAATGGGGGTTCCTATTTTAAAAAACGCAATTGATATCCGTTTGACCTATGGCAGCGCCATCCAGCGGGACAACCATAGCGCCATCTGGTTTCCCCCTTCAAGCTAGACAAGTTTCGTTCTTTGTAGTTTTTTTTGTTTGACGCTTATTTCGTGAGATATTTGGCCCGGTCACGATCAGTGGACTATATATATACAGAGTGGTACACTGATCGTGACCGCTGTCACTGCATGTGTTTGACCGCAGAAAGTTTCTGCACGGTGGATAAACAGCGTTATATTATCATCTGTCTCCTCTACTTAGTTCTGACTGTTAGACTACGAGGTAAGAAATGACTCATGTCTGTTTCTGTGTAAGAAGGTGAAAGCAGTGTTGAGTGATACCAATAAGTACATCTTTCTTATCTACATAGATCATGCTCATTAATACTTTCAATTAAGATTGTGTTTAAAAAGTAGATTATCACGTGCTTTTTATGCACGTTTCCTTTCGCTCCAACAACAAATGTATGTTTATGTGACCAGTGTAAGACGCTGACAGTGGGAGGAAGTGATACATGTATGTATATCTGTCTATATCTACACAGTTCGTGCTCATTTACGTTCAGATGAAGACTGTGTATAATGGCTATCTCATAATTTTTATACCTATTTCTTTAACAGTGATGATATAGCTCACAAAAGATGAATTGTGATGACAAAATGCACCGTTAGTAAATAACAGTTCTAGTGTTACCTAGAACCACGTCTTTTCTATATCTAGACAGCTTTATGACTTTTAGTATTAGATTAAGGATCATGTTTAAAAAGTTATCTCATTGATTTATGCTTTTTTTTAACAGTGATGATACATGTTACAAAATGTTATACGTGTTAAGTCCCATAGTGCTCAGAGCCATTTGAACCATTTGAATAAAATATTATGATTATGGTGCAGATGTAGATGTAGAATATTATAGAATGAGACTATTGACAACCAACAAGACTATTTGTGACAGTTGTACATAATATATACAAAAATGATGTAAAGTAATATCAGTTGTTGACAGACTATTGTGTATTCAGAGAATCATAATCATAGTAAAAGAATCATAATCATAGTAAAAGAAAATATTGGGTAAGTTATTCACACACTCCTAAATTTTAATGAAAACGTGAGAGACAATATGTTTTTGCTTTTGTTACAAGCTGTATACACTCTGCTTTGTGGAACCGAAATATAAACCTATATTAATCACAACTTATTCATTAAATACTACTAATAAACTTTGAACCTCCTTTGTTTCCAGAATTTGAAGCAGCACTAATCAAAGCTCTTGTCATCAGTCCATTACATTCTTCATAGGTGCAAACAATGACATATTATGTCAGCTGCCAATCCTTCATTCTGAGATGTTGCTATGATGTGTTATAAACTTGTTCTTTTGGGGAAAGAGAGTGTTTGTAATAACAAGATCATGTTCTAAACATTTAGATAGCTATAGAAGTCCATGTGCTCATGTTATTTCCTTTGCCTCGATAATTCATGCAGAAATTGTCACTGTTAAGTGTTGAACAAAGAAATACATTTCATAACAAATTTATATATAGGTAATTCTGTTTATTTTGTTTGCTTTTTCTCCCTACCTTCTTTCATATTTTTTATTGTTGTAATCATGATGTAAGATGCAGAAGTGAACTCCAAATATGAATGAGCTGCCACTCTAATAATATTGAAACTGGTACTGTGATTGCAGATCTACTTATAATGATGTACAGAAGAAACAGTAGGAGTCTAAATCATTAAAAAACAGACTTTGGTAAGGTTCATTTCAAGCAGCTAATGCAAAATCACATTCACTTTGAAAGCCTCAGCTGTGGAGTGATACAGTCGAACTCTTAAGGGTAAGGATGCTTAAACACAGAACAGTTAATATGAAACTTGTTAATGGGATAGATAATGAATGTAATGACAATCATCATCAAGTGTTCAGTATGTTATTTCAGTCATGTAGTCTCCAACTGTGTGACAGAATATGTTATCATTGTCAGCAGAAGATGAAAAAAGTTTTCTGCTGGAAGATAAAGTTTTTTTTTTTTTTTTTTTTTTTTTTTTTTTTTTTTTTTTTTTTTTTTACGGCAGCATGGTCTTCTGTATTGTTTAGCTACCAAACAAAATCATGAAGTTGCTAGAATTTTTGTAGCTTTAATCATGTCAGTTTCCGATAAAATGCCAATGACTCCCCGAACTATTGCTTCAAACTGCGTACTTCTGTTATGAGAAATGACAGAACGCAATTTCTATAGAGTAAGCTGTGAACCTATTGGTTTGTCTGCAGGAACGGCAGTCTCTAAATGTCATATCTTATGTCACCTCACTACAGCTGTTACTGACTTAACAAGATCTTTGCTGGCCTATGTGACAGCTTATGTTAATTAAGGTAATCTCCCTCTCTCTACCGTTCTCTCGATCATTCAGCTACCTGTTGCACTCAAGTCTGGAAATATGTGTATAATACATTTCTTAAGTGTGTGTGTCCTTACGTATTTTCGATAAATTATTCGGATCATTCAGATACTTTTGAACATGGTGCCAGTTTATGCAGTTCATGTGGAGCCTATGTAATGTTTCTGGCATGGAAATACTGTTGTGTAATGAATATTTTTGGTGAATAATTGGATACTTTTGAACATGATGGGCTACATACTTATTCTTCTTCCTGAAACGTTTCTGCTTATGAAGGTCGTTCGCAGAGCCTCTTCCAAGCGTCTCTTTTTTCCCACAGTCTATCATTCAGTATCTCCTCCCATTGCAGTTCTTTGCAGTTTATGTCATTCTTCACCGGGTCACTACATCTTGTTGACTTAACAAGATCTTTGCCGGCCTATGTGACAGCTTATGTTAATTAAGGTCATCTCCCTCTCTCCGACGTTCTCTCGATCATTCAGCCACCTGCTCTCTCAAGTCTGGAAATATGTGTATAATACATTTCTTAAGTGTGTGTGTCCTTACGAATTTATGATAAAAGATTCGGATTATTCGGATCATCATCCAGATTCTGTCCATTCTAGGGTTCTTCCTGAAAGTCTTCCTTGTCTCATTCTTTTAACACAGTCAAACCATTTAAACCTATTTGTCTCCATAGTGTTTTAGGGGACTGATCTAAAGGATGTCTCGTATTTTTTCACTCTTTATCCTGACAGAAAATCTATCTCTGTTGCTTCTATTCTACTCAGATCTTTCTTTGTCCAAGTCCAACATTCTGAACCATAGGTCAAAACTGGCAGATAGTGTGACTTGTGTATCACGTTGTTTCTTTGGATGGTATTTTCCAATTGGATGGTATTTTTCCCACAGTCTATCATTCAGTATCTCCTCCCATTGCAGTTCTTTGCAGTTTATGTCATTCTTCACCGGGTCACTACATCTTGTTGACTTAACAAGATCTTTGCCGGCCTATGTGACAGCTTATGTTAATTAAGGTCATCTCCCTCTCTCCCTCTTTGGATGGTATTTTCCAATTTATAGTTATGTCCAATACACAATAATAAAATTCTGAACAATTGTCTTCTATCACCGAAATTTCGTCCTTGATGTTTTCTTTCTTACTTAATTTACTTTCTAGATGCATGAAAGCTTTTACTTCTCTAATAATTTTTCCATGACAACTTTCCTGTGCACTTCCATAGCTGAGTGGTCTGCACGGCAGAATGCCATAAGGGGGGTCCAGGTTCGATTCTGCGCAGGTCAGAGATTTTCTCCACTCAGGGACTGGGAGTTGTGTTCGCTTCACCATCATTTCATCCTCATCAACACGCAAGTCGCCGAAATGGCGTCAATTAAGAAGACTTGCACCAGGTAACCAGTCTACCCGTGGGAGACTCTAAGCACACACACATTCCATTTGCATTTTTCCTGCTGATTTTTATTATTTCACTTCTTGTTAAGGTTATTTCCATGCCTGCTTACTCAGTTACTCTATGCCAAGTATTTAGTTGTTCTTTCAATTGCTGTTCGCTTTCTTCACAAATCATCACATTGTCAGCATATGGGCTACATACTCATTGATTATTTACTTATTTAGCGTATGGCTAATACAGACATATCATGAAATTAAATTACATATACATATGTACATATTGATACATAAGAAAATTAAGTTTGTCTTTACAACTGAATATCCAGTCTTTCAATCCAGCGCACTGCATCCGGAGTTGCTAGCAGGAAGTCCTCTTTGGAGCCGTGATAGGCTCGAATCCTGCATTCAGTGACAATGTGGTGAACAGTCTGGTATGGAGCCCCGCAGTCACAGGCTGGATGAGGCATTGATTGTTTAGTTTCAATGGCTGTTAAAATACAGTACTCTGATTGGGTATTTTATTTTGATGGATGCTTAGGATTTTAAATTTCCCACCAGCGGCATCTTACTTTTTTAAAATTTCCCGCCATTGACATCAAGCGTTTTTTTAAACTTCACGCCATCGACATGGCCATCTTAAAATTTAAAATTTTCTGCCACCGCCATCTTGTAATGTAACGTCAAGGCAAAAATTCCCTCACTACACCCTGAAGCCAGGGCCTCCAGATTCGAACCTGGGGCTGACGAATGTGCCAAAACGAACATAGATATACTACTGTTTTGCTTAAGGTTTTTTTTTGGTGTAAAAGGGATTATTATCATTCAGTAACTATGCAAGTCTTCAGGATCACTTTGTGAGCAAATAGGTACAAACATGCAAAGCCTAGATGGCAAATGAAAAAATTAATCATTTACAGGTAGAAAATTAACCTGTCCGAAAAAAGTGCTTTGGACAGCGGATTCGCAGCGAGAATGGCTTGAATATTCACGCTATTCAGCAAATTCTACTCCCTCTGGCATCTATTTCTTCTAATATTAAATTGAAAAATAAAACAAGAGATGTGGCTTTAAAAACCTTTCGAATTCATTAAAGTGGCTGGTGTAGCTGTAGATGGATATTTCGCAAACAAGCATGGCAGTTTAGGGGAAGAAACTTCTCGCTGCAAAAATTTTTAACGATGTACAATGACCTAGAACAGAACTACGTCAATAAATGAGTGAAATTTTGGCAACGGACATAGATTATCACTTCGAAGCCAGATATTTTCCACATTGCCTATATGAACTTATTGATCGATACTGACCATTTCTTTCATCTACAGCATGGTCGTTTCCCCCTGCATCACATTGTCTAATTCAAAATAAATTTTCGCATAGTTTATACATTTCACTGTATTGCTGTCATTGGTCTGTCATTAGCATAATACATAGCACGTGTGTGCGCTTGACAATCAACACACAAAAAAAGGCTTGGAATATAAGTTACATATGACGTCAACGCTAAGACAGTTTCGCAACAAGGGTGGCGCATTGTGAAAACAGAGTACATGTTCAGGGTTCCCTGCAAACAGAATTCTGAAGCGGTACGGATGACAGGCGCATCACAGTTTGCAAGTGAAATAGAGCGGCAAATGGAAACATTCTCCAGAGATGAAGTACGTGGGACAGCACTATTCTTGTGGACAAATCGTCTACATCGAACACAGGTTTACGGCGAAATTCTGGTGGTATATGGACCAAACGCAATGTCGCATCCATCTGTAGTGAAATGTTGCCAACAATTTGACCAAGGCCGCACAGACGTAGGTGACGCTGATCGGGAAAGAATGCCATCGACATCGATGTCCAAGCAAATGAGGGTCTGATTCACAGCAGAACGTTCACACGGCAATTGTAGAGTGAATCCGCGGCCATGGAGCGGTTTTCTGTCGTCTAAAACTACAAATTCAATAATAATTAATAAACTGAGGATTTTGAATTGCATCATGTCATTAATATTAAAATTCTCTCACTAACAGAAGAAAAAAACCTCCGAACAAAAAATACTTTAAATAAAAAAATTTTGTATAAAAAAGTTTACATCAGTATAATAATTTAATTTATGAATTTATAAATTCCATCTTTGTCCAGTACAAAAAAGATTACATTAACTACTTTAAATTATCTTTCTGATGCCTGAGTACCTGTCTCAGGATTTCGTTCAAGTCTTCCTCAATTTCATCGTCATCTGTATCGTCATTAATATCAAGCTCTTCCTGATGTCTGAGTACCTGCATCATTATTTCTTCAATATCTTCATCAATTTCATCCATTTCCATGTCTTCATCAACATCATCATCTTGAGTAGGATCTACAACAGTACAGAAAGAATCCTTACGCAATAAAGCATTTTCCGATCACGATACTAATAATAAAGAACTGTGACCCCTTATAAATTTCAATAACGATGAACTAACCTTCACAATGGCACGTACAAATCATCTCTGTCTTTTCCTCCTCCTCCCCCTCTTCCTCCTCCTCCTTCTTCTTCTCTTCCTCCTCCTGTCTCTCGATACCTATATAGAAAAAAATAATAATGAGATGATGCATTTTGCTACAGTCAAGACGAGAATAGAAGCTTTTGAAATGCGGTATTCCAGCAGAATGGTGATTAGTTAGGTATGTTAGGTAACTAATGAAAGGGTGCAGCATCGAATTGTGGATAAAAGAACATAGTGGCATAGGTTGATATGATCTACATCTACATCTACGTGATTACTCTGCTATTCACAATAAAGTGCCTGGCAGAGGGTTCAAAGAACCACCTTCAAGCTGTCTCTCTACCGTTCCACTCTCGAACGGTACGCGGGAAAAACGAGCACTTAAATATTTCTGTGCGAGCCCTGATTTCTCTTACTTTATCGTGATGATCATTTCTCCCTATGTAGGTGGGTGCCAACAGAATGTTTTCGCAATCGGAGGAGAAAACTGGTGATTGAAATTTCATGAGAGGATCCCGTCGCGACGAAAAACGCCTTTGTTTTAATGATTGCCATTCCAATTCACGTATCATGTCTGTGACACTGTCTCCCCTATTTCGCGATAATACAGAACGAGCTGCCCTTCTTTGTACTTTTTCGATGTCATCTGTCAGTTCCACCTGATGCGGATCCCATACCGCACAGCAATACTGCAGAATAGGGCGGACAAGCGTGGTATAAGCAATCTCTTTAGCAGACCTGTTGCACCTTCTAAGTGTTCTGCCAATGAATGGCAGTCTTTGGTTTGCTCTACCCACAATATTATCTATGTGATCGTTCCAATTTAGGTTATTTGTAATTGTAGTCCCTAAGTATTTAGTTGAATTTACAGCCTTCATATTTGTGTGACTTGCCGCGTAATCGAAATTTAGCTGATTTCTTCTAGTATCCACGTGAATAACTTCACACTTTTCCTTATTCAGGGTCAATTGCCACTTTTCGCACCATACAAATATCTAATCTAAATCATTTTGCAGGTCGTTTTGATCATCTGATGACTTTACAAGACGGTAAATGAGAGCATCATCTGCAAACAATCTAAGACGGCTACTCAGATTGTCTCCTATGTCATTAATATAGATCAGGAACAGTGAAGTAATAGTAAATTTTTAAACGAAATGAAGTGTGAATGGAAAGAAACTGCAGATGGAGACCAATTCTTGAATTCAGTAAGTAGGTTTAATAGAAAAAGGTTCTGGTAATTATACAGAGATGACGAAACGTGTACTGGTTAGACTAGCGTGCGAAGCTGCGTCGAACCCATCTTTGAACTGAAGACTAAAATAAAAACACTAGCGCCTGTAAGCAACTGCAATACCTGAAATAAACTAGCTTCTATTGTTGTTCATAACAGAATCTAAAAAGAAACACTTAAACAGTTAACAATGTCACTGTGGCGTTTGCTCATAGTGATTTTATACATTTTTCGTCTGCTTTCACCAGTATGGGAAAAACTGTTCTTGACACAAAGAAATGACTGACATTAGCTGCTAACGGTCATTGGTTTAAATCAATGGGGAAAGTTGAAAATTTGTGTTTAGACAGGATTCGAACCCAGATATCCTGCTTCCTAGGAAGATGCACTGAACACTGCGCCATCTGGACGCCGTAGTCACCGCAACTGCACGTACTAACCTAGCACGCCTCCCGTTCTCAACTTAGCCCCACACTACTGTCGTAGTGCTCCTTGCACATTATCCTCATTCCCGTCAGAGTTCGAGCACGGTGTGCGTCTGCACGGAAGTTAATGCATTGTCGTCCTCACCTTCTTGTTGAGGTTTCGCATCTGTACACTGTTTTTAGCCACAACAGTGCATTTCTTCCTTATCTGTTAGGGGTGGGTATTTAATGCGTAAAGTTGCTTGTAATATTCTGTTACCAACTGTCGCAATACACTAATCCGTTGAATTAATTACTAGGGTTGCCGCAGGATTGAGTTAGAGTTTTTAATCTACATTTACATGGATTAGTTCGTGGAGAAGGTAATAATGGGAAAACCATTTCCATATAAATGACGTCTGAAATATTATTGCAAGTTCAGTAATGAAAACAGAATAGAGCGCTGTGGAGAGCTGCATCAAACCAGTCTTCGCACTGAAGACTACAGCAGTTATTACAAACTGTGAACTTTTTTTATACACTTCTATAAAGGAGAACTTACTGTCATTTTCCATCGTGTCCCACTCCTCGTTCAACTCGTAGAACCGTGAGAGCTTCTGCAGCAGTAGTTCTGGTGGAAACACTGAAAACATAGACGTTCCATGGTAATGCACAAACGCTAACGGTCAGAATTATCTCATGTCATTCCACACCACCATCACCACACAGGAGTTTAATAATAAAATCTAACCAAAGAGTTCGTGCAGATGTAGTACCATCTTCGATTGCTTCACCTGAAAAACATATTGTCACAGAAAGATGTTATGTCAGCATCTCCCAACCGGAGACACGTGAGATAAAAGCTAACCTTGGGACCGCTGAAGTACGAATAACTATGTGCACTAGTAAATAAACTAAGATTGTTTTATGAGCACAGGTAGATGAGTGTTGAGTGAGAGTGCACGGTAAGGTGACCACTCGCGATGAGTGAGAAATCCCGGTTCGAGTGCCGGTCGGGCACAAATTTTCATTGTCGTCATTCCATTATACAGCTGAGGGATGTCCAGTTCATATTCGCTACTGCGAATATATTTCGTGTATAGATCAGGATGACAGAATGGAAATCTGAGCCCCATTCTCATGTATATGAAAAAAATGTGTCAACCACTATTTCATCTCATCCTGTTTAGAAGTTCGGATCAGTGATCCGTTTACCATTCTCAGAAGTGATACATTTTTGCGTGGACGGCTTCTCCCACAACTTAAACAACTATAATCACATGACACCATTGAAAAATGTCGGCTGTGGTCATAAAAATGTGATTCTATTGCTGAGTGCGTGTATGGTGCCGTATCCGTAAATAACTTCTGCATGCAGATATTTCTTACTCTTATATTTTATGTTAAAAAAATGATCATTTTTACCGTGAATGTCTGCAGTTATACGTCGTCTCAACGTCAGAGGAGAAAAATAGCAGATATACTGATGAACCAAAACATGACGACCGCCTTCTTAATAGCGTTTTGGTCCGCATTTGGAACATAAAACAACAGCCATTCTACCTGTTATCGATTCCACAAGTCCTTGGCAAGTTTCCGGCGATAAGGGGGGGGGGGGGGGGAGCACATATCTACGCACAAGTCACTCAGTTCATGCAAATTACGCGACGGTGGTTTGTGGGCGCACAGCTGGCTCCCAACAGAGTCCCACATGTGTACCATCGGGTTCAGATAAGTCGAATTTGGTGGCCAAGATATCAACGTGAACTATCAAGCTCCTGAAGCCACTGTAGCGTCAATCTGGCCTTGTGACACGGACAGTATTTATCCTGCTGAAAATTGCCATCGCTGGCCGGGAAGACATCGAAAAATGTTCAAGTAGTTGACAATAAAGTTCACGTAGTCCACAGCTGTGTCGGTGGCTTCGGTTACTACCACAGATTACACGGAAGCGCAGGTTTACGGCGCGGCGCGTGTTCCAACGGCCGTTCGCCTAGGCCCTAGGCCCTCGATGACGGCAAATCTGTACACGACCGCCGTTCTGGTGTAATAAGAAACACGATTCATCGTATTAGGCGCCACGTTTCCATTGGTCGGTGGTCCAATCTCGATGACCCGTGCTCACTAAAATCGTAATTGACGATGTCGTTGGGTGAATATGGGAATACGCACGGGTTGTTCCCTACGGAGCCCCATGTTCACCAGCCGGCAGGAGTGGCCGAGCGGTTCTAGGCGCCACAGTTTGGAAACGCGCGAACGTTACGGTCGCAGGTTCGAATCCTGCTTCGGGCATGGATGTGTGTGATGTCCTTAGGTTAGTTAGGTTTAAGTAGTTCTAAGTTCTAGGGGACTGATGACCTCAGCAGTTAAGTCCCATAGTGCTCAGAGCCATTTGAACCATTTGAACCTCATGTTGACCAACGTGCGCTGAGCAGTGTGCTCCGAAGCACTTGTGCTTGCAGCACCTTTGTACTCTGTCGCCAGATATGCCACAATTCACCGTCAGTTGTGCTTTACAGAGCGGACAAGGAGCTTCACGTTTTTTGAGTGGGGAGGACATCAACACTCATGACAGCAAGCGAACAGTTGACCAGCCTCGCCGTTCCCGAGATACTAATTCTCAAGAGCCAGACCATAAAAATCCCCCTTTGCCAAAGTTGCTTATGTCAGTGGATTCTCGCATTTGCGGACCGTATCGTCCAATGACAACGCAACCACGTAGCACTCAGTACGTCGATGGGTAGTGGTCATTAGGGAAATCGTGTTCCTGGGTACTAAAACTAGGTGCCAAATGGGGACTACAATCGGAACTTTAACACTGCAAATATTTCTCCACCGATTGAGCTATCCAGGTACAATTCAGGATCGGCCGTACAGCTCCCACCAGCGAGAACCTCAACAACAGGGAAAGCACCAGACTCGAGGCCCGGTCCGATACATAGTTTCAATCTATTAGGAAGTTTGATCTCAGAGCACATTACGCCGGGAGAGGGAAAAATTCATTCTGGTTCTAAAAGCAGAACTATACTCAACACACGATGCAGAAATGTGCAGTCTGTGCTGCCTCTTTCTCTGCAACTCTGGTGGGACGTTCAATATCAGTAGCTCTATAAGAAAGAATGAAAATAAAACCTTAACGTACTACCGACATATGGTTCGACCGTCATCCCATTGTGTTTCGACACTTCTTTTTATTTTGACTTTAGCCCGTGCAGTGTCAGAATTGTTTTTATCGGATTTGGCATTGTTAATGATGGAAATGAGCGAATGTCCTTCCTGTCGCTACCCCATTATCCCTCCAGGACGGAATTCGTGTACCCCAACGGTATGTGTATAGTGTCATCCTTGTGAAAGTTCGCGGGACGTGGCTATGAGCCCGATACTCACCTAGTCGGACGTGGGAAACCGCCTAAAAACCACATCCAGGATGGCCGGCACACCGGCCCTCGTCGTTAATCCGCTGGGCCGATTCGATCACAGGGCCGAGCACCTCCCGAACCCCAGGAGGGGCGTGCTAACATATGCGACTACCCAGGTGGGTAAGTGTCCGACCACTACTCCACGGGAATAGCACGATTATTGTGTAGACAGTAATTGCCTAACCTCATACAGCGAAAACTCCTATTTTTGTTGCGTATTTTCTCTATTATGATGAAAGGTATTGTCGACAGTCATGGTAAGTGAAGAAGCGTGGATAAGAATTCGAATGAATTTATCCACTGGACTTTCTTTCTGTAGTTCAATTCTAAATCGAATCAGGTCACAGTGATTTCGGTTGCCTGCAATTTCTCAATTTCTCAGAATTACTTCAGGCAATGTCAGAACAGTTCCATCGGCAATGTTATGATCAAAAACTTCATCATGTTCCCCGATTTAATATAGCTTGAATTATAAAGTTAAGGGGCGAGCAGACTGCAACATTTCTTCATATATCCTCTTCCTGTTTACCTGGGACAAAATAAGAACACAAAGTAAAGCTTAGTTCTGGATTCGTGGAACGGCATTCGACCTACAGCCCTGGCGATTATAACAGAATATCTTCATCATTGCACTATTTTGTTTGGTAGCAAAAGGCCTCTTTTCGAAAACTATGGGCGCTCCTTTACAACAAAAACCGAAATAATTTTTTGAAGATTCCACCAATACTTACAAGGAACCCCTTGAGTGTGAGGTCTCAAAAGGCCAATGACGTTTACAGCATTCGACTCGACGCTCCACATATCGTCTACCACGCAACCACAATATTGGATGCCAATGGCAACAAGGGGCGGGACTGGAGGTATTCAACGGTGAACACAGCATGAGGCTGCGTAGCGTAACTGAACTGCTCATTCGACGAGTAACTCACAATATACAGGGTGTTACAAAAAGGTACGGCCAAACTTTCAGGAAACATTCCTCACACACAAATAAAGAATAGATGTTATGTGGACATGTGTCCGGAAACGCTTAATTTCCATGTTAGAGCTCATTTTAGTTTCAACAGTATGTACTGTACTTCCTCGATTCACCGCCAGTTGGCCCAATTCAAGGAAGGTAATGTTGACTTCGGTGCTTGTGTTGACATGCGACTCATTGCTCTACAGCACTAGCATCAAGCACATCAGTACGTAGCATCAACAGGTTAGTGTTCATCACGAACGTGGTTTTGCAGTCAGTGCAATGTTTACAAATGCGGAGTTGGCATATGCCCATTTGATGTATGGATTAGCATGAGGCAATAGCCGTGGCGCGGTACGTTTGTATCGAGACAGATTTCCAGGAGGAAGGTGTCCCGACAGGAAGACGTTCGAAGCAATTGATCGGCGTCTTAGGGAGCACGGAACATTTCAGCCTATGACTCGCGACTGGGGAAGACCTAGAACGACGAGGACACCTGCAATGGACGAGGCAATTCTTCGTGCAGTTGACGATAACCCTAATGTCAGCGTCAGACAAGTTGCTGCTGTACAAGGTAACGTTGACCACGTCACTGTATGGAGAGTGCTACGGGAGAACCAGTTGTTTCCGTACCATGTACAGAGTGCAGGCACTATCAGCAGCTGACTGGCCTCCACGGGTACACTTCTGCGAATGGTTCATCCAACAATGTGTGAATCCTCATTTCAGTGCAAATGTTCTCTTTACGGATGAGGCTTCATTCCAACGTGATCAAATTGTAAATTTTCACAATCAACATGTGTGGGCTGACGAGAATCCGCACGCAATTGTGCAATCACGTCGTCAACACAGATTTTCTGTGAACGTTTGGGCAGGCATTGTTGGTGATGTCTTGATTGGGTCCCATGTTCTTCCACCTACACTCAATGGAGCAGGTTATCATGATTTCATACGGGATACTCTACCTGTGCTGCTAGAACATGTGCCTTTATAAGTATGACACAACATGTGGTTAATGCACGATGGAGCTCCTGCACATTTCAGTCGAAGTGTTCGTACGCTTCTCAACAACAGATTCGGTGACCGATGAATTGGTAGAGGCGGACCGATTCCATGGCCTCCACGCTCTCCTGACCTCAACCCTGTTGACTTTCATTTATGGGGGCATTTGAAACCTCTTGTCTACGCAACCCCGGTACCAAATGTAGAGACTCTTCGTGCTCGTATTGTGGACGGCCGTGATACAATACGCCATTCTCCAGGGCTGCATCAGTGCATCATGGATTCCATGCGACGGAGGGTGGATGCATGTATCCTCGCTAACGGAGGACATTTTGAACATTTCCTGTAACAAAGAGTTTGAAGTCACGCTGGTACGTTCTGTTGCTGTGTGTTTCCATTCCATGATTAATGTGATTTGAAGAGAAGTAATAAAATGAGCTCTAACATGGAAAGTAAATGTTTCCGGACACATGTCCACATAACATATTTTCTTTCTTTGTGTGTGAGGAATGTTTCCTGAAAGTTTGGCCGTACCTTTTGTAACACCCTGTATTTTGTAATATGTATGGATTATGATAACTGCCAGAGTTACTATCTCTGTCATATAAACAAGGCAAGTTGAAACATTTCGTTTCACGATACCATTCAAAATTATACCTAAACAGTCCCCTTTAGTTTGTCATAAAGCCTTTAATGGGGATGCAGAATCGTCGTATACAAGCATCAGTCGTATTAGACATCAGTTTCTCACCCTTCCTGCGATTACTACGTGGCGTTGCAATTTTTTTAGTCTCTATTTTTATAGTTACATAGAACCAACAGCGCCACGTGGAATTATGATCAACTGGTTGGGGTGCTGCAATGCAGTGTGTCTGGGAGTTAATTCCTGCACTAGACTCATCCTCCCTTTCTGATAATACACAGGATAAAGTATTACGGTACTCGTATTCTTTTGTGTTCACTGCTAGTCTAAAACAAAAGAATGATATTAAAAAAACTAAACTCTGCAAATATCTATTTATTGAAATTTTGTGTTACTAAAAATCGTATATGCGGAACACGTAACAAACACTATCTGGAGCCCATTGAGAAGAAAGTTTCCACTAACATGCGCTCAGGTTTGGGAAGATTCCTAAATCATAGTTAACTGGAATGTAGGGCAGAGCGCTATTGAGCAATATGAGAATGTGTCGTTTGCTACTACGTCCATAGAGGAAACGATCGTCAGCGGGAAAATACTCCGCGTGCGACTTTTAATTAATCGCTGAGCGCGAATTCTGTTGAGTAAATCACTCGTAAGGTGCCACATGTTTACAGTTGTTATCTCAGCGTTTATCGCATTTGCTTGTGCGGGAGTGAATAAGCGCCCTATGAGAAACAGTCCCTTGTACGGCGTTTACCAGCTGACCGCTGCAGGACTTTTACGTCACTACGGTCAATACCCTCACGAAAGGGATTTCCCACGCTGTCAACGAACTGCTAGGCTCTCGTAAACTAGAGTCACTTATTATTCATTACAAATAAGAATAAATTAACAGTCTCAATTTAGAAGTGTGTGATTTTCAGAACTAACAAGGAATCCCTTCAGTGTGAAGTTGCAAGTTCATTCTACGGTAAGGCTCATTTGGAAGTGTTGCGTTAACAATTATGACAGGAAAAATAAGTTGCTATTGACTCGCCATGATCATCAGGATGTCGACAGAAAATGAGTGTCCGGGAGGTGCAGAGATAAACCTTCTATGGCATGAATGTATTATACTTCACAAAATGGACATCGTCGACATTCAGGAAATGTTCAAAACAAACCATTAACTTGCACCATGAATACCGAATGAAAAATGGCGAGCCACAGTGATCACAATAGTTCGCACCATCAAGATCGAAGGCTAACTCCTTGGGAGTTGCAAACTGAGCATGACGTTCAGCTAGGTGCCCACTCTTAAAGAATACATATAGAATCATATTGGTGCAATGGGGTGATGGGAACTAAAGAAATGTGATGGCATGAAACCGAATGCGAAACAATCTGTCGCCGAGCTTATCGTGAAATTGGCTATCCTTTAAGGGGTAGCTGCAGATGGTGCGATAATATGTTGTATAGGCACGGAAAAACAAACATGCAGAAGCTGAATTTGTCCAACGTTTCCCGGTGGTATGAACTGCAATGTGGCACACATTTTAGGAGGGATAGTTTGCTCTAAAGAAGAATGATTTTTATACGCAGACCAGGAATGAAGCAAAAACAAGTTATTTTGACCAGCTGTTAGCCAAAAGGAGTGCTCATACCATAGCTGTAGTTCTATTACGCCCATTTTCCCATTCTTCTTGCTGTGACGTAAATATACCCCCACTGCCCTTGCAAGCTCACGCACACGAGAAAGCAACCTAGACGGCAGAGGTCTCGCGGTTCTGGGCGCGCAGTCCGGAACCGTGCGACTGCTACGGTCGCAGGTTCGAATCCTGCCTCGGGCATGGATGTGTGTGATGTCCTTAGGTTAGTTAGGTATAAGTAGTTCTAAGTTCTAGGGGACTGATGACCACAGCAGTTGAGTCCCATAGTGCTCAGAGCCATTTGAACCTAGACGGCAGAGCACCTCCAACTCCTCACAGCACAATAAATAACTTTCCAGACAATTTACCATCAAGATTAACTGTAGGCATAATTTTATACGAATGCGTTAAGGCATTGATGTTAGTTGATCTTGATACAACTCTCTTAGTATCTCTACTTTCTAGGTTTCTTTCATATGCATTTCTTCTTCAAGTCCCGATTGGTCGGAGTTGAAAACAAATTCCTTACTAAGCGATGGGATAAATTTTTTTATCTCATCTACAAAGTTTCGTGCCGATTCCGCAGTTTGCTGTGTATCTTCAAGTATATTTTAAGTCTCCCAATTCTACAGCACTGTTTGAAGCTAAGCGACCATCCACTGCTTCCGTTGAAATCACTGTAATCTATGTGGCGCGCAATTTGTCGTGTATAACGTAGTAGGTCGCTGTCATGTACATCCTGTAAATTGTATACAGCATCCTTGAAAAGCGCAAACAAGAGCGCCTTGTCCTCAATGGAATATCCGTAGTTTTTCGTACGCACTATACGGTCATATTGCTGTGGACTTGTTGGACATTTATTCGTAATTGCTTTTTTAGTATGCTGCATATGATCTTCCATGTACGTAATTATGTTTAGTTCCCGCTCCTTGGACAACTATTGTCCTTTACTACGTATCACTGGAGACGGGGTTTGTGGTTCCCTGTCCGACAAAGATGACGAACTACAGGGCTCGACACTTGTTTCGATATCACTTTCACTTATGAAGCACCTATTGTCATCATTGTACTCCTCATGTAAATTGTCCTCACAGTCGAGCGTGTACGACACCACACATTCCACAGATATCTTGCAGAAACGCTAATATTTCATCTGCCACTTCTCTCTCCCTCTGCGAAATTCCTTGGATTTCTTTCTGATGAAATGTCAACTTCGGCAGTTGTTGTTGTAGATATAATGCAATGTTTGCTTTGTTCATCGTTGCCATTGCTCTGCGTTGTATCAACACCACTAGCACCGTACCACTTCGTACACTTTGTGAGTTACTCGTCGAATAAGCAGCGTATATTGTGAGTAACCACTGCGCCACCTCGCTCAGTCAGAGAGATTGAGCTGCGTGAAATGGAAACTGCAGGACGAAATTAGGTACACATATAGGTGAAATATGTGTACAGATATGTGTAAAATGTGTTAAACATATGTAGTGTGGCAAAAACCCAGCTATAAAGCTCCTCCAAAGCCCCTGGATCGATTTCTATCAAACGTGGTACACATCTGAAAAAAAAAAATACTTTGAACGTAAGAACCCGCAAACACCTATTGGGTTGAGGGTGATAACGTGGCGAGAGAAGGTGGGATGAAGAGATGAACGGGAAGAGAGGAGGAAGGAGGACACAGACACAGATATGTGGGAGGAGGAGATGGACACAGTGAGGGGAAGGGCGAAATGGACAGAGACATGGAAGAGAAGGAGATGGACAGAGAGAGAGGGGAGGGAACAAGGAGGAGGAGATGGAACAGTGAGGGCAAGGGGGAAATGGACAGAGACATGGAACAGAAGGAGATGGACAGAGGGGAGGGAAGAAGGAGGAGGAGATGGACACAGTGAGGGGAAGGGGGAAATGGACAGAGACATGGAAGAGAAGGAGATGGACAGAGAGAGAGAGGAGGAAAGAAGGAGGAGGAGATGGACACAGTGAGGGGAAGGGGGAAATGAACAGAGACATGGAAGAGAAGGAGATGGACAGAGGGGAGGGAAGAAGGAGGAGGAGAAGGACATAGTGAGGGAAAGGGGGAAATGGACAGAGACATGGAAGAGAAGGAGATGGACAGAGAGAGACGGGAGGGAAGAAGGAGGAGGAGATGGACACAGTGAGGGGAAGGGCGAAATAGACAGAGACATGGAAGAGAAGGAGATGGACAGAGAGAGAGGGGAGGGAAGAAGGTGGAGGAGATGGACACAGTGAGGGGAAGGGCGAAATGGACAGAGACATGGAAGAGAAGGATATGGACAGAGAGAGAGAGGAGGAAAGAAGGAGGAGGAGATGGACACAGTGAGGGGAAGGGCGAAATGGACAGAGACATGGAAGAGAAGGAGATGGACAGAGAGAGAGGGGAGGGAAGAAGGTGGAGGAGATGGACACAGTGAGGGGAAGGGGGAAATGGACAGAGACATGGAAGGGAAGGAGATGGACAGAGAGAGAGGGGAGGGAAGAAGGAGGAGGAGATGGACACAGTGAGGGGAAGGGGGAAATGGACAGAGACATGAAGAGAAGGAGATGGACAGAGAGAGAAGAGAGGAAAGAAGGAGGAGATGGACTGAGAGTGGGTGAAGGAGGAGATGAGCAGAGAGCTGGGGAGGGGGACATGGACAGAGAGAGCGGGATTAGGAAATAGAGGGAGTGAGGAGGTGATGGAAGGGCAGCAGGAGGTGAACTCAGAGGGGGATGGGTGTGTGAAAGAGATGGGAGGAGCAGTTAGACAGAGGAGCAGATGTACAGAGACAGGCACAGGAGGGGATATATGGTGGGGGGGTGGAGGAGGTGGTTGGTTGACTGGGAGAGGGGACCAAGCAGCGAGGTCATCTGTCTCATCCTATTAGGGAAGGATGGAGAAGGAAGTAGACCGTGTCCTTTCAAAGGAACCATCCCGGAAATTGCCTGAAGCGACTAAAGGAAGTCACGGAAAACCAGAATCAAGATGGTCGGACGCAGGTTTCAGCCTTCGTCCTCCCGAATGCGAGTCCAGTGTGTTGACCACTGCACCACCTCGCTCGGTGGACGAGGTGGACAGAGAGATGGGAAGGGGGGCAGGGAGGAGATTGACAGAGAGGAGGGCCGAGGAGATGACCAAAGAGAGGGGGAAGGAGGAGGCAGGCTAATGAAATTGGAATAAATACATACATGGACAACGCTGTTACTCAGCTAGTTCGTAATAAACATTGCCTTACACTGCCCAGTGCTAAGGGACAAACGAAACGTACAGCATTTCTGCTTCATTGCAACAGCGCTGAGTATCTGGTAATATTTCTAGCTGGTAACCGTTCAGCACACTGAATGGACAAGTCAGTCTCTTGACTTGAATCTCAAGTACAGTGTGGATGACTCAGTTTTTAAGATACTGGACTCACATCGGAAGATGCAAGTGTCAAACCACTACCAGGCATACACACTTTGGTTATCCGTTATTTCCCTAAGCCGGTAATGTGAAAACCACTATGGCTCCTTTTTATTGACAGGATAGATTTCCTTCCCCATCCCTATAGGACTCGAGCTTGCGTTCCGTCTCTACAGATCTTGTCGTCGACGAGACGTTATATCCTCCTGTTCCTTCCTTCCTTTCTCCCTTACTTACTTGCCAATGCCACTATGCGGTCTTCCGTCTTAGGGTAAGCTGGCGTTCGCACGCATCATCCGCTGTTCCGTGCCGCATTGAAGCAGCTGTATAAGAAGAAGGACGTACACTTCGCATCGAGCGCTCAGACGTCAGGATTAATATCACATGATTAAAGACGTCATCGGAATTAGACTGACATTTCTGCTGTTGCCGAAAACGAATTACCGCACCATGCTCTATTTTATCAATTGCGTACGCCAGTTTGTTTTTCTCCTCTAGCGGTAGTGTGCCGCGAGGACTGCAGACATATACTGCAAACAAACAAGAAATTAATTACGAAACTTGATTTTTTCGGGAGATAATTAAAACTTTACGACCATACCTCGTAAACATACACTTCAGTGAGAATGTAAGCGAAAATGGGCACATCGGTACAAAGAATTATGCTGTGTAATAATTGTGTTCTTCTGAAGTAGCAAATCATTCTGTGTACATGCGTTTACGTCTTTTCTTGTCGTTCTTTGCGATTTTTTGATGTCATACGCATTAATAAAAGTGCATGCATACTCAAATATGACCATGTGGTCTAAATTGGACGATCGTAATATGAAATAATTTTATTCGAAACAACAGATGGGCTATGCGGATACATGACTAATTTTAGTTAGATTTTTACGTATACTTGACTCCACAGCTCATTTATATTACACAGAATTTTAAGAGTTGAAATACGAGGAGCAACCAATACGTAAGTTTCCCAATTTTGTAACAAAGACATGACACAAAATTTGCTTTGTTGGAATAATTTTATTGGCATTCCACAATGATTCCGTTACTTTTCTACATAGTCTCCATGCTTTTCCAAGCGTTTTTGGTTACGTGACAGAAGTTTTTCCAAACCAGTGTTGTACCAGCTCGGATTCTGTGCTTGTAACCATCTGTTCACTGTTGATGTGCTTACCTCCAAGATGAGCTTTGAGTTTGAGGAATATGCGAAAATTACTTGCGGGCAAGACCTGGTGAATATGGAGGATGCGGGAACGCTTCCCAGTAGAATCTTCCAAGCTCCGCCTGGATCACTGGAGCTGTATGAGGCCGAGCATCGTGATAAAGGAAGAGAACTTTGCGACACAAAAGAACACGACGTTTTCTTTTGATGGCAGTTCGCAAATTCCTCGAGACAAGCGCAGCATCCGTCCTGATACAACACCTTTTTGGAAAAATTTGTGTCACGTTACCAAAAATACTTGGAAAAACACAGCGACTATGTAGAAAACTAACAGAAGCATTGTACAATGTCAATAAAATTATGATAAATTGTGCGTAATACTTTTTTATAAAATAGGAGAACTTACTTATTGGACGCCCCTCGTACATTAACCATGAAATAAGGCATTTTATGTAAACGATTTTCCTAGTGTGATAGAGCATCAACTATACTATGGCCACGTCTGATAGTGATGTGCCGCGTCTATGTCTTTCTCACAGTGAGGGAGGAATCCCTGGATTTGGCGATGACGCCATTGGTAAAACAACAGTATGCAATGAAAACGTACATCACGAATATGAGACCAAGTAGGCGGTCGCTCAAGTTCAAATACTCGAGACCAAAAGTGATAACACAATTTTAACAGCCTGCCGCCTCTTACGTTTCAAAAGACATCGTGCACCAATTATAAATCCACCAAGAACAAGTCGAGACTCTTTGAGATTTTGAAACAAATCCTATCCGGCAGCATTACAGTAGTTACACTTACGCATGGGCAATTAGTGGTGTACAACAGGAGATCTCGAAACTGACAACAGGCAAGATGTATTTGATGGCTTACAACGATCAGCATGATATCACTAAGTGCCGAGATACACGTTCCGTACGAATTGTTCCACAGTCCCAGCAGAGGCGTCTAATAACTTGGATAAGGAAGTATGACGGCTACTCGATCATGTAGCGAAATGTCTCGTTATCAGATCTGTGGGCGGCATTAATGGATTAACCCACCATTATCCTGGAAACATGAGAGCACCCTTCCAGCAAGTTAAACACGATTGTTGTGGGCTCATCTCAGTAGGTCTCTCCTACTTGGTGGACAGCACGGTGCCTCCAATCACTGTATTACTATCCTCTGTCATTGTTTCAGGAAAATGTGGCGTTCCTATATTACGTAGTTAAAGATTTTTTCATTTTCCACTACTATAATATCCATCGTAAACTAACAACACCGCTCAAGTAACCAGTAGAAGTTGTTTTAAACTAAGCTATCGTACGAAACATCCCACCAGACTGGGACAGAGTGGATTACCCTTCTATCTCTGTAGTTCATACCACACTGTCTAAAAACGAAAAATGTTTTATTCCATTCCACATTATCAAATTCCTTCTTCAAATATACGAATGCAACGCATATTTTGACACATGTTATATTAGACTGAGAAGGGGATAAAATGAAGATAAATGGTGAAGCACCGTGTCGCTACACAGCCCACTCTTCTAGAATAGCATCAAAGTCGCTGTTCGTCACATATTAACGTGTCCGTAGATCTGACGAACATTATCGATGGTACAACATCCCCTCACTTCATGAGACTACACGGGAAGCTTCAGAATTATCTCGAAGCGTTGTCAAAAAGTCTGGTGATCACGAAGTGTATGTTATTGTCTCTCCTCCAGTTGCACGTGAAATGCTCGTTGCCTTTGCACTAATCTGCGTTAGCGTCGTCTACTGCGGATGTGCGAGCCTAAATTAATCCTAGTAAAACAGTCGGAACGGCAAACAAACAAAAAAAAATTAGTTTCACATCCACATCGGATCTCGCATGGACTTCTGCATCTCGTAACTTACGTTATTGTTCAGATATTTGATTCACTTTGTGAGTCAATTTAAATACTGGAGCATCAGAAGCTAACCGCTATTAATGCGACTGCATTAAGGCTTGAGACATGCCGCCTTTATTGGTAGCTAACTTGCTGCGAAGTTCGGTACGAGGTAGAAAAAAGCCAAGAGGCTTTCAGGGTCCACAGGTCCATTTTGTGTATAATGCAGTATGAGTTACTGTGGCAGGTAGCCCTTTTGCATAAACTTAATGTGCCAGAAGAGAACCTGTTACGCTGCACGCATAATCTGACAATTTGGTTTCCCATTATGGGTGCGATATTCAGGGCCAAATTCACGCACCGTTGCTTAAGAGACCATACTGACACATGCTGCATATTACGATATAGCTACAAGCGGTTAAGGAATGAGAGTACATGGCCTGTTTTTAGTTTTGTGTCAGAAGACCGAATAGCAGAGCTCCTGTACAATGAAAGCTACAGTTTATAATGAAAAGTGATTTGCGTTTAGTTCGTCACACGAAGGGAGTGAAGCTAGAGACACCTGTCGTGGACCGTACCGATTCTGCTCAATCTCACACAACAGTGATTCGATTATTTCGTGCTTCAACAGACTGATTCAACTAGACGTGTATATATTGGCACTATTTCTTCAAACATCGATGAAAGAACATCTTCATTTGTACAACATGTCCCACGTAACGTGAGTCCCCTTGACATTTGAAAATTTTCAAGAGATTAAAAAAAATGTTTGCGTCAAAGAGCACTAAAGTGTCGTATACTTGACTGAAAGATTAATACTCAAAGTTGTCGGACTACCGAAATTATGCAGTATCAACGATTTCATTTACTATTTACTTTAGTATGTACCTGCATTCGACAGATCAAGAAGAGAGTAATGTTCCGCACTAGGGTCTGGACCGACGTCGACGTTCTAACTGGGTTCATTTCGAGACTCTGGCCAAGCCAGTCCATTCCAGGAATATTATTCTTCACAAACGATTGCTTCACTGGTACTGCTTTATGACAGGGTGCGTTGTCATGCTAATACAATTACCGTCTCCGAACTGTTTTTCATGCAGTAGAATTTGTTCATATCCTTCCGTATTTATATATCTCTTAAGCGCAATAAAGGGACCACGCCACAACAGCAAAAAATACCCCCATACTGTAAAACCACCTTCTCCGTAGTTCACTGCTGGCAGCTACACTTGATGGCAAGTAACGTTCTCCGGGCACTCACCAAACCCAAACCATTCCACCATATTGCGTGATTATCGCTCCAAATCACTCGTTCTCATTCATCCACCGCTCACTGGAGTCACTCTTAGACTACACAGAGGAGCTGCTCGCCACTGTACAGTCACTGCGCTAGCTGGACCACTGATAGCACTTTGGAAGTGACGAGTGATTTAATGCGATTTTTTACAGCCACCCTCCGCAGTGCTCGACGGTCCCTGTCCATCAGTATCAGGTCTTGGATTAGCGGTGGTAGTTCCTTTGCGTTTACAGTTCACAATCCTATCACCGACGACTCGATCAGCTTTAGGAAGGCTCGAATGTATTTGTTACTCAATGTCTAGTAGGCGTCCGAAGCCACTGGGCTCTCCTCAGTGCTACTGCCTCTCGTGACTGCATAAGGAGGTACTTTTGTAAACAACAGCCGTAAACATCATCCATTATTATGTCACAGGACTCAATTTCAAGAGCTATTAATTGCCATTTGAAATGTGAATAGTCCCATTTAGAAGATAAACTTAGTTTATTCATTGTCTCAGTAGAGACTCGTGTAAGCAGCACTAATCAACAGCAAAGTACTTGCTTACTATGACTTGTTGGAAACGACGTTAAGATACCGTGAGCCAGTCGTGAAATGTTAGCTTTGTAACGCCCTTTTACAAAATGTCGGTAGAACTAAAACATGGAGCCGTGCGGTTTGAGCCACCGTGCATGTCACGGATAGCGCGGCCCCTCCCGCCGGAGGTTCGAGTCCTCCCTCGGGCATGGGTGCGTGTGTGTGTGTGTGTGTGTGTGTGTGTGTGTGTGTGTGTGTGTGTTGTTCTTAGCATAAGTCTAAGTACCGATGACCTCAGCAGTTTGGTCCCTTAGGAATTCGACACATTTGAACATTTCTTTAAGCCACGGAACTACTATCATACATCTTTCAAATCTATTATGATCAGAACTCTAGACTATATTCTGTTTTTAACGCGATGACCTACCAGGAATAATATAATATCTTCCAACGAAACCAGAACGTATCCCGAAAAAATCGATCGCGCCACACTGAAATCGCTTTCTCACACACAAGATCCGTGTGCAATGGACAGAGGTAACGAGATGCATTAACAAAAGGCGTTCGGTGTTTCTAAACATTCCAACTACTTTTCATTTACTATCACAGTGCCACTCAATAAAGAAAAGCAGTCTGTATGGGACATCTGACTATATTTGTGACTGGACTGAAAATGTCTCGGTAAACAGATTGTAGCACTTTGTCACAGATGAAAGTCATCCACAGATACAAGTGTTCCCCACAAACGTGCAATAGGACGATTATCAAATGGTTCAGATGGCTCTGAGCACTATGGAACTTAACTTCTGACGTCATCAGTCCCCTAGAACTTAGAACTACTTAAGCCTAACTAACCTAAGGACATCACACACATCCATGCCCGAGGCAGGATTCGAACCTGCGACCGTAGCGGTCGCGCGGTTCCAGACTGTAGAGCCTAGAACCGCTCGGCCACCCCGGCTGGCGGGACGATTATCGTTTGTGTTGTTCAGGGCTAGACAAGAGTGAAGATACGTGCTTTGAGGAGTGATAGTATCAGTGATTCCAAACAAAAAAGTCATACATACGAACATATGTCCTGTTCTTAACTGTTTCTCAGGAAACTAATAAAGATAATGGGGAACAGGAGAAATGCAGGTGATATTAAATGAAACATTGTGAGCTAAAGTTTCGTTTAATTGTGCACATTTTCTCACAAAATATGTTCATAAAGTGCACATCTACTTCAAAGCATTTTGTAGCTCTTTTAGACAGCTGTTGCTGATCTGAGCTCATTCGTTCGGCCATTTACTTGAGCACACGCATGTAAAATACGAGCGAGAAGTTCCTCCTGTACTTGTAGACTTCACTCTTAAGCCAACCCCACAAACAGTAATCTAATGGAGTAAAATCGGGTGACCTCGGTGGCCAAGAATTGACTCCACGGCGACCGATCCGACGCCCAAGATACGTCGCCCCACCGTGCGCAGGTGAAGTGCGCACTAAGTAGCCTAGTGCCGCTTTGGTTGTACTCGCACGTCAGTGCTAATGCAGAAGGACATGCGGCTGATGCCTGTGACTTTCAAACAGCTGTATGTCGGATACGGTTAAGAAACGCCAAACGGCATATGCTCATTTGAAGTTTTTTGTTCAGGATCACCAATACTACCACCCTACAGAGCATGTACCTTTCCCCCTGGCTCACCCTGCACATTAATGACTGAGTGGGTGGCATTACTCAAAACCCTAGGCTTTCCGCAGTTGTTATCGGAGAGGACGCTTCATCGAATAAAATAAAGGCACGAATATCCAGTTGCGAACTGGTGCAAAGTCTGGTAGTCAACACTCAGTGTAGAGAAATGTATGGTCGCATAACTTAACGCGCAGTGTTATAGCTGCGCTGGGTCCGTCTCGGCTTAAAGCCGTCTGCACTCGGACCGCACATTCGAACAACGTTGACTGCGCCGAGTTCAACGTCCTGCTAAACGCTCAGAAACGATGCGACTTATGCATACGGTATACCTAAATGTGGTGTGCGCGATAGCAGCGCACTCCAGCGTCAGTTGTCCTTGTAACTGGCTCTCAAATCGCTTTATTTGCGAAATAAACGGACGTAAAATTTCAGTGTTTCCTCTATTAAAACGCACATTTTCTCCCTTATCCACATGCTTGTCGCGTTGTTCTGTCTATAGTATACAGAAAAAAGGCAAAAAAGAAAGTACAGTGTCCAGTCCAGACATCGACTTATGGAAGTTCCGTTACAAATAGTGCGGTACAAAATCACAGCAGATACAGTTAATTTATCTTTCTCACTTTTTATTAAACCTCCAAGGATATTCTTACTTGATCACTGTTCGTATTCATTAATAGAATCTTTACAGTATGTGAAATACAAAACGTGAACAAGAAAGTGCAAGATATCTTACTGCAAGTAGTGCAAGCTGTCTTGTGGATAAAGCCTATAAAAAACTCACTCCTCAGACAGAGCGATCTTATATTTACAGAAAAAGGATTAGAATCCATTAGGAAACGCGAAGGTTGGTAAAAAATTGGGTTTAGTGAGTTGCAGACGAACAACACACCAGCTGTTACTCTAAAAGTGTTCGTTTCCACTCATTACGCTACGACGCCCATGCATGATTTCTGACCATTCTTTGCATCTTACCATCTCCTGAAAGCTTGAATCGTAGAGAATTTTTTAACTGCCAATATGACGTTTCATTATAACAAATCGTACAATTAATGACGGGTCTGCTGAAGCTTATTGAAACGGCATAAATACACTCCTGGAAATTGAAATAAGAACACCGTGAATTCATTGTCCCAGGAAGGGGAAACTTTATTGACACATTCCTGGGGTCAGATACATCACATGATCACACTGACAGAACCACAGGCACATAGACACAGGCAACAGAGCATGCACAATGTCGGCACTAGTACAGTGTATATCCACCTTTCGCAGCAATGCAGGCTGCTATTCTCCCATGGAGACGATCGTACAGATGCTGGATGTAGTCCTGTGGAACGGCTTGCCATGCCATTTCCACCTGGCGCCTCAGTTGGACCAGCGTTCGTGCTGGACGTGCAGACCGCGTGAGACGACGCTTCATCCAGTCCCAAACATGCTCAATGGGGGACAGATCCGGAGATCTTGCTGGCCAGGGTAGTTGACTTATACCTTCTAGAGCACGTTGGGTGGCACGGGATACATGCGGACGTGCATTGTCCTGTTGGAACAGCAAGTTCCCTTGCCGGTCTAGGAATGGTAGAACGATGGGTTCGATGACGGTTTGGATGTACCGTGCACTATTCAGTGTCCCCTCGACGATCACCAGTGGTGTACGGCCAGTGTAGGAGATCGCTCCCCACACCATGATGCCGGGTGTTGGCCCTGTGTGCCTCGGTCGTATGCAGTCCTGATTGTGGCGCTCACCTGCACGGCGCCAAACACGCATACGACCATCATTGGCACCAAGGCAGAAGCGACTCTCATCGCTGAAGACGGCACGTCTCCATTCGTCCCTCCATTCACGCCTGTCGCGACACCACTGGAGGCGGGCTGCACGATGTTGGGGCGTGAGCGGAAGACGGCTTAACGGTGTGCGGGACCGTAGCCCAGCTTCATGGAGACGGTTGCGAATGGTCCTCGCCGATACCCCAGGAGCAACAGTGTCCCTAATTTGCTGGGAAGTGGCGGTGCGGTCCCCTACGGCACTGCGTAGGATCCTACGGTCTTGGCGTGCATCCGTGCGTCGCTGCGGTCCGGTCCCAGGTCGACGGGCACGTGCACCTTCCGCCGACCACTGGCGACAACATCGATGTACTGTGGAGACCTCACGCCCCACGTGTTGAGCAATTCGGCGGTACGTCCACCCGGCCTCCCGCATGCCCACTATACGCCCTCGCTCAAAGTCCGTCAACTGCACATACGGTTCACGTCCACGCTGTCGCGGCATGCTACCAGTGTTAAAGACTGCGATGGAGCTCCGTATGCCACGGCAAACTGGCTGACACTGACGGCGGCGGTGCACAAATGCTGCGCAGCTAGCGCCATTCGACGGCCGACACCGCGGTTCCTGGTGTGTCCGCTGTGCCGTGCGTGTGATCATTGCTTGTACAGCCCTCTCGCAGTGTCCGGAGCAAGTATGGTGGGTCTGACACACCGGTGTCAATGTGTTCTTTTTTCCATTTCCAGGAGTGTACATATAAGCTCCAACTGAAAGCCAACACGGCGTCCCGCGACTGTGTGCTGAAGAGAGATGGCGTCGTACCCCGTAGGTGGCGTTCTTCCATCTCATTGGTCTACGTTCAAGCGCACTTTCTGAACATCTCAGATGCTAGATATTCTCTGCACATTCGCAGAGGTTTCCCTACGTGCTTTTTCTATGTTGTGACGTTAGAAACTCGGCACGTTCAACGTTTGAATGCACGGTCCGTCTGACAACGGCTAGAATAAGATACATAAGAAGTTGAAATACGATAACACACGACACAAAGTTTAAGCGATTCACAGGCAGATGGCGCACACGAGTTCCCTCGCTTAGGTCAACTGACGACCGTGTCGGCAGGAAAGTCATCCGACCAAAAAGCTGAATTACAATAAGCTTGACAAGTTTATTTGCGTCCTCGTTCGTCCGAATAATAAATATCTTTGTGGATTCCGTTTCAAGAAACACAGCTATCTCCTTTTCTCTACTTATCCATGCACGTTTTCGTGATATCACGCCTTCATCAGTGGGATTCCCTTAATTCTACTATAAAACATAAGTAAGTGTTGGATGAAAATACACTCGAGTTTTATGGTCACCAAATTCACGAAAGCTGTTTCGACAAAAGCGTACACCTCAAAAACACACTTGGTTGCTCTGTAGCTGTTTGTCTTCAACACTAACGCTGGCATTTAAACGCAGTTTATAATCTGCAAATAATACGAATTTGAAACAGACGATCGTCATACAACTTGCATGCATTTGTGATTCTTAAAATTTTCCGGCGTAAAGAGTAGTCCATGAAGTTTCGGGATAGCAGCCGGATGACGTCGACTTCTTTTCAAGATATTTCGGCTGAGAATCATTCAGCCATCTTCATGTGAGTGTTTTGCAGTGGAGACAGCTAGTTCACATCGCTAACCTTATACCAAAAACTGGAGCGGAGATGCACATGCGATGGCAGCCGCACATAATAGTGCCATCATTACAAACGCGCAAGTGCGCCATACATGGAGCAATATTCGCAAAGAGCGCGATACTCGACAAAGGTCGCTCGTGTTGCGGTTGCCTTTGTGCAAGAGTCTCCGTGTCAATTTTTGGTATAAAGTCAGCTACGTGAAATAGGAGTTTCTCGTGCAAAACACTCACCTGCAGATGTCTGAATGGTTGTCAGCCGAAATATCGTGGCAAGAAGTCGAAGTCATGAGGCTGCAATCCCAAAAAATTGTGGACCTGCATGTAATTTAATCCATCATTTACTACTGCTTACGGTAAAATAAAAGGAAACCGATTGAAGATGGTGAGAAGTCACAGAAACATGCATGGGTAAATAGAGAAAAACAAGAAATTTTGTTTTCTTCAAGACGGAATCCTCACTATATATTTATAGTCAGTTTTTTTTTCACTCTGCAGCGGAGTGTGCGCTAATATGGAACTCCCTGGCAGATTAAAACTGTGGACCGGACAGAGACTCGAACTCAGGACCTTTGCCTTTCCGGCATGCAGTTTTGATCTGACATGGAGTTTCATATCTGCTCACACTCCGCCGAAGAGTGAAAATTCTTTCTGCAAACATCTTCCAGATTGTGGCTAAACAATATCTCCGCAATATCCTTTCTTCCAAGAGTCCTGCACGTTTAGCAGGAGAAATTTTACAAAGTTTGGAAAGCAGGAGATGAGGTACTGGCGGAAGTAAAGCTGTGAAGAGGGTCGTGAATCGTGTTTGGGTAGCGAAGTCGGTAGAGCACTAGCCCGCGGAAGGAAAAGGTCCTGTGTTCGAGTTTTGATCTTCCAAGAGGTTTCAGTTATAGCACTGTAAGACGGAAGGTACACACACCTCCACTGGACAGTGGGAGCCGCTGTCATCTAAATGCCACAACAGAAACTGATGACGGCTTTGCTACCTTTTGCCTGATCAGGTTTATAATTTTACGAAACCGCCTGATAGCAACAGCTTCGCAGCAAAACGTCATTTCTGTTAGCAATTCATCCTCCATAAGGGATGTTTCAACATTATTGATGATACCTTCTTAGTAGTGAAGAACTTCGGAAAATAGACCTCCAATTTTGTTTTGTCTACAAAAGAATGTTGTACCAAGATATTGGCAGTTACTCCTGGCACAGTTTAAATTTTCACACAGTCCTTCCCTGCTGCCTTAATATTGATTACGTTCTTGAATAATGACTAATATTCCCGTCGAATAAGTTTGCCTAGCGCCGTAGGATGGAGCCTGCCTACTCGTATGTTTCTGTCTCTACTTTCAACAAGTAAGATGAAAGAGCTGTTATCAGTCGTTGCGTATACGTTAGCTGTACAATTTACATGTTGGTGGGTGAAGGTTCCTTCTCGAGTGGAGTCGACACACAAGACTTTCTCCATTTTGTCTCTTTGGTCGTTGTATCCTCCCTCCGCCATGCAGCCCCACTGACTTTTCTGCGTTGACTGCAGTTATCGTGTTGCAGGCTGCATCGACAGGTGGAACAGATTGATGTATGTCTGCGTTGTGGTACGCGATAACTGCGTCGCTAATCAATTCACTGATGGGATCAGGATGTGCATCAGTATCCAATGCGATACTGTGTGGCTGATTTGACTAAGTTTCTGGAATAGGAGGTCTGCAATCGGCACCGTCCACGGTTGTAAACGCAACGTAGTGCAAGTTTTAAAGATGAGGCAGAGCCTATGGAAGTATAGCAAATACCGGTATTAATATGAACTATGACTGTTCACAGTGAGCGAGCACTGGCCGAGTACAAGTGTTTACACCTTATTAGCGCACCGATGATATCCCTCCGGCGTATCAGATAGTTTTTGTCGCTGAATGTGGCCGGACATTGTCCACATTTTCTTTATGTTTCAGATGGGTAGTAAATTGACTGCAGAACATTTGCGAAACGCAAAAGATGCTGTTGCTGCAACATTATTGATCACAAGGGCTGCTGAGAAATTTACAATACCTGCAAACACGAGCGAGGCAGTTTAAAGAGTGGAAATGAATCAGACTCGAAGGAAAGTCCTACTTTGAATCACGTAGTTATCGAATAATGCCGTGTGTTGATCAGCCCGCAAAAACTAACGCTATTCATTTCCCTTTTATGTTTCAGATGGGTAGAAAATGAGCTATAGAAGATTTGGGAAAACCGTTTGTTGCTGCAGGTTTATCGATTAATAAGACAGCTGTAATTTTTACAATCTCTCTTAGCACTCTGTAAATGAGAGTTAAGAACAGAAATAAATAGGATCCAAGTTGAGGAGCTTCGATTATCGCCCGAAGGCCACGACGGTTCTCAAAAATACTTGGGTGAAAGACTGGGAGACTGCATTTGGACATACTGCATAGGTTAACAGACATCCGCAAAAAGTCCAATTCGCAGATTCGGAAACAATCCACATATTTACTGATTTGGATCGAACAGCGCACATTGGATTATGGGAATAAATGGCAAGAAATAGTATTCGCTTTCACATAAGAATTTAAGATATTAGTCAAATAATTGAGCCAGTTTTATATGTATGGTGTACAGCGCAAAATGAGCGAGCAAGCTCAGGTAACAGTCGCAGCCTTTATCTGTCGTTATGCCGCAGCGGGTTCTCAGAGGTCTTACATTACCATCGCTCCTAAGACGAGTGCACTACCACTTTATCGCGGCGCACTCCTTAAAAAACTTTGTTTTATTACTATTTCTTTTTTAACAAAAAGTTGTGTTTTGAAGAAACAAGATCTGTTTTCCTCTCCAACACATACATCCGCAAAGAGAAACTGTGTTTCCGGGAATATGTCGAGGAGGGATCCTCTTTCCTTGGGAAATGTGTGATTTAAATAAGATATGAAAATAAATTGCTGACTAATGTCTACTAATCATATTTTTACATAGTTGTCACATTTTTGTCTGCTGATTCATCATGAGGCAAACTAACCTGGAAGAATCACACTAGGAAGCTTCCAGTTCACGTTGAATCAAATGATTCTGAGCACTATGGGACTTAACATCTATGGTCATCAGTCCCCTAGAACTACTTAAACCTAACTCACCTAAGGACATCACACAACACCCAGTCATCACGAGGCAGAGAAAATCCCTGACCCCGCCGGGAATCGAACCCGGAAACCCGGGCGCGGGAAGCGAGAACGCTACCGCAGGACCACGAGCTGCGGACCACGTTGAATCCTTCAACAGTTAACATCAAAGTTCAAAAGATGTAAGTACCACAGGCGCTGCTATTAATAAGAATCTATACGTTTTGCTTACCGATTACTTGCACTCATGTGCTGAAAAGACAGAACGCCTTCAACGACTAGAGATAGGTCGTTCATAGTCACAGGACATGTACATTTGTATGGTCTGTAGAAATGATTGTCTTTTCAGTTCCTCGGTTGAGCATGTGTCCCGTTTCCTAGTAGGTGCAGGATCCACCATGGTCCCTAATAACGTGTTCCATTTGTAACGGTATCGACACGTATAAGGGACAAATAGCGTTTGGTTGTATAGCCATCCATGCTGCATTCACCTTGTTGGTTGGCTCTGGGTCACAGAGCTGTACCCATCGTTTCACCATATTCCACACATTTCCGACTGGCGACAAGTCTGGTAATCTGGCAGGCCAGGGCAAAAAGCTATCCCGTGACACCAAGAAGGCAGGTGTTCGTGCAGCAACACGTGGTCGTGCATTGTTTTGCTGAAAAATGGCTTCTGTGGTGGTGTGCAGGAAGGGTATGGCTACGGGTAGCAGGATGACATTCACGTAGGTCACATAGTCGCAGTGCCGTGGACACGCATCAACTGTGATTTCCGGTTGTACCCAATGGCACTCCACACCATAAGGACCTTAGTTAGCGCTGTATGTCTTGTGTGAATGCAGTCACTGTGATTCCGCTACCCCTGACTGCGGCGAACCAAAATGCGGCCATCATTTTCAAACAAACACAACCTCGATTCGTCCGAAAACACTATCTGATATCATTCCTGTTCCCAGTGACGTCGTGCTGGCCGCTGTGGACGAGCGGTTCTAGGCGCTTCAGTTCGGAACCGCGCTGCTGCTACGGTCGCAGGTTCGAATCCTGACTCGGGCATGGATGTGTGTGATGTCCTTAGGTTAGTTAAGTTTAAGTAGTTCTGGGTCTAGGGGACTGATGACCTCAAATGTTAAGTCCCATAGTGCTTAGAGCCATTTCAACCATTTGTAACCAGTGACGTCGTTCCATACAACATTGTTGTCTAGCATGTTTCCGGACATTCGTCAAGAGTAGGGGAGACGAATACGAGGCGGCCGCTGTGGCCGAGCGGTTCTAGGCGCTTCAGTCCGGAACCGCGCTGCTGCTACGGTCGCAGCTTCGAATCCTGCCTCGGGTACGGATATGTATACAACCCGTATAAATGGAGATGTAGCTCTTTTCCGTACAAGAGAACAACAGTCGTTTAGATAACCCGCCGAAAAGCGTTTTGCAATAGTTAAAGAAAATACTGTGTAAGCCATCTCTGTGTTAGTGACAGTATACATAACATCAGTCTGACAGAACAGAAAGCGGACACTGCCATTCTCAGGCATTAAATTGCAGAAATTTCTAAAAAAAAATCTCGGTAACGACTCAAACAATAGGTAGTTTTGTAAGGAATTGTACACACTATCAGGATTATAATGAGAACTGATACCTACTTTGTATACACCGGCAACTCTGGCACACTTAGCTTACATCACATGGACCTAATGATGTCATCATCTTTGTCAGTGACGTCATACACTGAGGTGACAAAAGTCGTGAGTTGGCGATATGCACACATACATATGGCGATAGTATCGCGTGCATAAAGTATAAAAGGGGAGTTCATTGGCGAAGCTGTCATTTGTACTCAGATGGTTCATGTGAAGAGGTTTCCGACGAGATTATGGACCCACGACTGGAATTAACAGACTTTGAACGTGAAATGGTACTTGGAGCTAGACGCATGGGACATCCCACGTCGGAAATCGCCGGGGAATTCAGTATTCCGAGATCCACAGTGTCAATAGGGTGCCAACAATACCACATTACAGGCATTACCTCTTGCCACGGACAACGCATGTGTCCACGGACTTCACTTAACGACCCAGAGCAGCGGTGATTGCCTAGAGTGTTCAGTGTTAACAGAAAAGCAACACTGCGTGAAATAAACGAAGAAATCAATGTAGGACGTACGACGAACGTATCTGTTAGGGCAGTGCGGGAAAATCTGACGTTATTGGGCTATGGCAGCAGGCGACCGACGCGAGTGCCTTGGCTAACAGCACAACGACAGCGGCACCGCTCTGGGCTCGTGGCCGTACCTGTTGGATCCTACACGACTGGAAAACACTGGCCTGGTCAGATGAGTTCCGATTTCAGCTGGTAAGAGCTGACGGTACGATTCGACTGAGTTTAGATCCCACGAAGCAATGGACCCAAGTTGTCGACAAGGCACTGCGCAAGCTGAGCGAGGGGGAGGGGGGGGGGGGCGCTCCATAATGGTGTGGGCTGTGTTCGGACTGGGTCCTCTGATCCAACTGAACCGATCATTGACTGGAAATGGTTACTTTGACCATTTTCAGCCATTCGTGGACTTCAGGTTCCCAAACAATGATGGAATTTCTATGCACGATAATGCACAATGCCATCAGACCACAATTGTTCGTGATTGGTTCGAAGAACATTCTGGACAGTTCGAGCAAATGATTTGGGCACCCAGATCGCCTGACACGAGTCCCATCGAACATTCGTGGGACATAATCGAGAGGTCAATTGACGCACAACATCCTGCACCGACAGCACTTTCGCAATTATGGACGGCTATAGAGACAGCATGGCTCAGTATTTCTGCAGGACTTCCAACGACTTGTTGAGTTGCTGCACTGCAACGGACAAGATGAGGTCCTAAACAGTATTATGAGGTATCCCGTGACTTTCGTCACCCCGGTGTCCATGACGTCATCAGTGACCTTCAACTCGTGACACCATCAGTCAGTAGAATTAATCTGTTAATCAGTCAGCCGGTGCTACAGTCTGGAACCGCGCGACCGCTACGGTCGCAGGTTCGAACGATCAATGTTGAGTGGTTTTGGAAGTCCAGCTCGTCTGCATTTCCCTGCTTGTGGAGCTCCCTTTGAGTTGTTTTGATGCTGACGGGCTTCGCGAATGCGACATTCAGTACTGCAATGACTTTTGCAACCGTCGCCCTCTAAATTTTCGTCACAATCCTCTTCAATGACCGTCTGTCACGATCACTCGGCACACTCTTTCGTCTGCGTTATGACGTACCGGATGATCTTTTTCCGGTTCCCTTGTATGCGGTAAAAATCTTCAATTTGAAATACCAAACACATCGGCTACCTTGGTAACGGAAGCACCCGTCGTACGAGCACCAACCATTTCCCCACGTTCCATCTCACTTAGCTCCTACTTAATAAATTCACAACTACACAGTTGGACAAGTACCGTTCACGGTCAAATACAATATCGCACAACCTGCAGGCTTGACTAGCATCTGCATTTATGTTCAAACATGCATTTCCCGCTGTGTTTCCATATTTTTGTCCGACCCTTGTAGATACAGACGAGTAAATCTACCAACACCGTAACGCTGCCGACGAAATGTCCTCGACAGAACTGAGCAGTATAGAAATGAGATGAAATGATCGTGTGGCATTGTTGGCAAGGAGTCCCCGTCCGGCTAAGTTCGACCGCCGGGTTGCAAGTGTTGTTTCAGATGACGCCACATTGGGCGACTTGCGTGTCGGCGATGATGAAATGACGATGAGGACAGCACAACGCCCAGATCGCGAGTGGACAAAATCTCCACCCCGGCCGGGAATCGAACCCGCGCCCGCTGTAGGGTAGGCAAACACGTTACCTCTCAGCTTAGGAGGCAGATAGCTATGTGGAGTTCAAGCGTAAGAAAATTCAGGAAGGGAGATTAGGGCTTAACACCACAACCAAGCCTGAGTGCAAAGACAAAAGAGATCCGATGAATGTGATTGAGGAATCAGTTAATACGTTTTGTATTTCTTGTGAATGGACACTAGCGTACAGAATGCGCCCAAAAATCGCAGGGCACCCACCGCATTTCTTTTCAAAGGCAATGGACATAGAAATAATGCAAGAACTCATACTGCTGCTGTTACAGAATTTAATATTCGTATAACGCTTCCCATAACATTTTGCTGCACCAAATGCGGATTTTTACCTTATTCTTTGTTGATTGTAGTTGCTGGATTTTTGGACGAATTTGTATGGCACGTAATCGACGCTCGAGTTCATTCTTTCAGCTAACCGGTCCCTCACATCCATCTTATTGTTTTGCAATCATCAAATGATAGTTTTCCTTTCTTAGAAGAAGTATTGCCTTCCTGATATATAAAAGATGCGACTCCGAATTTCTGTCATAGTTGGTAAGCATACCGCTGCATAAAATGCCTTCATTTCGACATCGACCAAAAGCAATGGTCCGAGTCTAAACACAGAAAGACAGCCATAGACAATTACAGTTCCTCCACCCAGTTATAGTGTAGTCACAACACATGCACGTACATACCGTTCGCCAGGCATTCGCCGAAGTCGCAGACACCTGTCTGAGTGCAACTTCAGGTAACATCACTAACAATGAATCTGAGCACATGCAACTACCATGAAATCTCTCTAGCGGAATGTTGGGATACTGGAACCCATATAATCGTGCCACGTTCAAATCCATTCCTTTCAAACTATTGCCTCTTACTGACAGAAAACACGTCTCCGATGTTGATGTATTGTGCCTGCAGTTACATAGTCACATACCGTCACACACAAAGCCATGTTTCACAGAAAGCGCTTTCTGTAGGTTGTTTGGAGATTTTTTTGGGGAAATTAGGGTAACAAACTTAACGATATGCAATTGTTCGATGATCAGCTGCCATAGCCCATGGATTTTCAATACGAAACCTCTCAGCCAATATCCGTTCTCAGTGTTTCAGAGTTTTTCGATTGACTTCGTATCTACCCTATAAACATATACAAGGTATTTCCATAGTGCTGCAATCTCAGTAGAAACTGAATTCTCGCAAATATGCCAGAAGTAACTGTTCCTTCTTGACAGTAACTGCATTAATTTTTTAATAGACCTCTTGTTTTTCATAAACGTCTTTCGACAATAAAACTTCAGTGCCCATCAAGAATGTAAATCTGAAAGCGCAAATTTGTTTAAACTGTCCAATAGTAAACTGGGACATCTGAACAAAAACGGTAGCAGAAAAAGTAGCAACAGGTGTAAAGTATTAACTTAAGGAGCCCTAGGTTCCGAAAAAGGTTAATTTTTTACATTCCTCTGATGCCTATGCTGTATCTTTAGGGAAGTCGGGAACAGAAAAACGAATCTGGTTGGGATTATTGATTGTGAGATCTTTTGCCGTTGGCCATTGAACCAGATATTACGCCAAGTCCCCATCGCCAGATATTAGTGATGCCTTCAGTTAAACTGTTCATCTTATGGGACATTAATAAGAACATCCACAACATAGTGTTATTTACATGATATTGACAGTCGAGGAACATAACAGCCTCCTCTCAAAGTGCACCTATGGGGCCAGCGATCTTCACGTCCCCATCTGGCAGATTATCATCATTTACTGTTTGTTGTTCCCTTGTACCATAAGACACTACCGAGAAGTTTCATATTTAACAAAGGGTACTGGTGCACAGTCTGGAGATTAGGATCCGAACTTCGTCACATTTCTTCCCCCTGCCAGCAAAATTATGACTGCAAAAATTGCTACTATAACAAGAATTCAATACTCACATTGCTAAGATGGAGAGAAGCAATCTCAAATATATATATTTATATATAATTTTTTTTTAAATTGTAATTGTCTTTTTATGATGCTCTAGTCTTCGCCACCATGTGGCTGTTTTTATTTTGTCATCAGCTTTGTTTAATGTATTTTATTATTACTATTATTCTTTACTTTCTCAGACGTTAAGTCTGGTTAAAAAAGAAAAGTGACGCGGACCTTGATCAGGCGTCACTTCCTTTTAACTGTATGCTATGTGTTATATTGCATTTAGGAACTTTCGGGTAATTGAACATGTATCAATAATTACTGATTTCTGTAGTTGTATATATACGTTTGGATGTAGCTCTATTGCATTGATGTACTGGTGGATATTGTGTGGTATGACTCCTGTAGTTGATAGTATAATTGGTATGATGTCAACTTTATCCTGATGCCACATGTCTTTGACTTCCTCAGCCAGTTGGATGTATTTTTCAATTTTTTCTCCTGTTTTCTTTTGTATATTTGTTGTATTGGGTATGGATATTTCGATTAGTTGTGTTAATTTCTTCTTTTTATTGGTGAGTATGATGTCAGGTTTGTTATGTGGCGTTGTTTTATCTGTTATAATGGTTCTGTTCCAGTATAATTTGTATTCATCATTCTCCAGTACATTTTGTGGTGCATACTTGTATGTAGGAACTTGTTGTTTTAAAAGTTTATGTTGTAAGGCAAGCTGTTGATGTATTATTTTTGCGACATTGTCATGTCTTCTGGGGTATTCTGTATTTGCTAGTATTGTACATCCGCTTGTGATGTGATCTACTGTTTCTATTTGTTGTTTACAAAGTCTGCATTTATCTGTTGTGGTATTGGGATCTTTAATAATATGCTTGCTGTAATACCTGGTGTTTATTGTTTGATCCTGTATTGCAATCATGAATCCTTCTGTCTCACTGTATATATTGCCTTTTCTTAGCCATGTGTTGGATGCGTCTTGATCGATGTGTGGCTGTGTTAGATGATACGGGTGCTTGCCATGAAGTGTTTTCTTTTTCCAATTTACTTTCTTCGTATCTGTTGATGTTATGTGGTCTAACGGGTTGTAGAGGTAGTTATGAAATTGTAGTGGTGTAGCCGATGTATTTATATGAGTGATTGCTTTGTGTATTTTGCTAGTTTCTGCTCGTTCTATAAAGAATTTTCTTAAATTGTCTACCTGTCCATAATGTAGGTTTTTTATATCGATAAATCCCCTTCCTCCTTCCTTTCTGCTTAATGTGAATCTTTCTGTTGCTGAATGTATGTGATGTATTCTATATTTATGGCATTGTGATCGTGTAAGTGTATTGAGTGCTTCTAGGTCTGTGTTACTCCATTTCACTACTCCAAATGAGTAGGTCAATATTGGTATGGCATAAGTATTTATAGCTTTGGTCTTGTTTCTTGCTGTCAATTCTGTTTTCAGTATTTTTGTTAGTCTTTGTCTATATTTTTCTTTTAGTTCTTCTTTAATATTTGTATTATCTATTCCTATTTTTTGTCTGTATCCTAGATATTTATAGGCATCCGTTTTTTCCATCGCTTCTATGCAGTCGCTGTGGTTATCCAATATGTAATCTTCTTGTTTAGTGTGTTTTCCCTTGACTATGCTATTTTTCTTACATTTGTCTGTTCCAAACGCCATACTTATATCATTGCTGAATACTTCTGTTATCTTTAGTAATTGGTTGAGTTGTTGATTTGTTGCTGCCAGTAGTTTTAGATCATCCATGTATAGCAAATGTGTGATTTTGTGTGGGTATGTTCCAGTAATATTGTATCCATAATTTGTATTATTTAGCATGTTGGATAGTGGGTTCAGAGCAAGGCAGAACCAGAAAGGACTTAATGAGTCTCCTTGGTATATTCCACGCTTAATCTGTATTGGCTGTGATGTGATATTCTCTGAATTTGTTTGGATATTAAGTGTGGTTTTCCAGTTTTTCATTACTATGTTTAGGAACTGTATCAATTTAGGATCTACTTTGTATATTTCCAATATTTGTAGTAACCATGAGTGGGGTACACTATCAAAAGCTTTTTGGTAATCAATGTATGCGTAGTGTAGAGACCTTTGTTTAGTTTTAGCTTGATATGTCACCTCTGCATCTATTATCAGTTGCTCTTTACATCCTCGCGCTCCTTTGCAGCAGCCTTTTTGTTCTTCATTTATAATTTTGTTCTGTGTTGTATGTGTCATTAATTTCTGTGTAATGACTGAAGTTAATATTTTGTAGATTGTTGGTAGGCATGTTATGGGGCGATATTTAGCTGGGTTTGCTGTGTCTGTTTGATCTTTAGGTTTCAGATAAGTTATTCCATGTGTAAGTGTATCAGGGAATATGTATGGGTCTGCAATGTAACTGTTAAATAATTTAGTTAGATGTGAATGTGTTGAGGTGAACTTCTTTAGCCAGAAATTTGCTATTTTATCATTTCCAGGGGCTTTCCAATTGTACGTAGAATTAATTGCTCGGGTGACTTCATGTTGCAAAATTATCACTTCAGGCATTTGTGGTATCATCTTGTATGTATCTGTTTCTGCTTGTATCCACCGTGCATGCCTGTTATGTTGTACCGGGTTTGACCATATGCTGCTCCAGAAGTGTTCCATGTCTCTTATGTTTGGTGGATTGTCTATTTTTATGTGTGTGTTATCTATTGTTTGGTAAAATTTCTTTTGGTTTGTGTTGAATGTTTGGTTTTGTTTCCTTCTATTTTCACTTTTTTTGTATCTTCTAAGTCGTTTCGCCAAAGCTTGTAATTTTTGCTTCTTTTCATCTAATTGCTCTATTGCTTCTTGTTGTGAGATTTTACCTAACCTTTTTCGTTTTTTGTCTGATATTTCATTTCTTATAAATTGTGTTAACTGTCCGATGTCTTTTCTCAGTTTTTCTATTCTGATCTGTAGCCTGTGTTGCCATGCTGGTTTTGTGGGTTTCTTCTGTGTGTTGGTTGGTTCTGATATCTGCCTAGTGTGTATATTTAGTGTAGTGAGTGCTCCTACATAAACCAGTAGTTGTAACTCTTCCATAGTTGTGTATTCATTTATTTTGTTGTGTATGATTGTGTTGATAGTTTTTATTGTTGTTTCGACTTGTGGGCTATTTGGTGGTCTATGCAAGAATGGTCTAATGTCTGTATTTGTGTCTTTGTATTCTATATATGTCAACTGAAATTTTTCTTCTATATCTAACATGTGTGTCACTTCGTGTTCTATTTGTGCTTGTGCTGGTGGCTGTCTTAAAATTTCATTTTCCTCTGATTGTTTAATTGATGCGTGTTGTTCTTTGTTTGTTTGCTCTGGGATGTTTGAGTCCATTACTGTATTTTCTTCTTCTTCTAATTGCACATTATTTTGTTCCAGTATTTGTTGTACTTGTTGTTTGATGTTTTCTAATTCTGACTGGGGTATCCTGTTATTTTTTATTATTACACGAATCTGATCAGCTAGACGTTGTTCTGTTAAAAATTTTAATTCTGGGTATCTGGTAATAAATGTTGTGTATATTTGTGATCTGTATCCAGTTGTGTTGGTTCCTAGGTTTGTTGCTTGGTAATAACAGAACATGAGGTGTCGATTAACTTCATCTGACCATCTCATCCTCTGTCTTTGTTTTCCTTGTAGGGTGGTTGCAGGAAGCATATCCTGCAAAACACCTCTATTTGGATTTAAATCATTTTCCAGTTGGCTAGCAGTGTCATTACCATTGTGGGCGGGCATAGGGTTCAAGCGCCGTCCCCGACCATGACGGCGCTTGTCCGAGGCTTCTTTAGTTCTGTCCTGAACCAACTAATCACACTAAAAGGGGGGTTAGCCCTATTAGTGGTTTGTTCTTTTCGTCGCCTTTTACGGCTGGCAGAACATACCGGAGGCCTATTCTTTTCCCGGGCCTCCACGGGTATTACTATTATTATTATTATTATTATTATTATTATTATTATTATTATTACTATTATTACAGTCCATGGTTCTACATGTTACTGTTGTAGTTTCTTACTAACACTGAACTTTTGTAACTGTGTATACTTGCTCCCCATTTGCTAGTTTATTTGACATCTTTCCTGTTTGGTTTACGTGAGTACACCCAGCTGTTAGTTTGCTGGGCTCTTTCGAATAGGTCTCTGTCAACATTGACCTGTTTGCACATTTGTATATTCTGACTGTGTTAATTGTCAAGTTACTTATGTAAAGATGCAGTGCACAGACTTTTATCTTATGCTCGTGTGCATTGCCATCCAGCATGGTATGTTTGCTTTTAAAACTACTTACCTAATTCCGATCATGTAGAATATTTTTATACTTATATTATATTTCTGTTTGCCTTTTTTCTTAGTTATGTCTTTCTTATTTCCTTACTTTTGTTGATACGGGCTGTTTTTCATGAACATATTCCGTTTTTGAGTTTCCACCATGGCACACAAAATTTCATTTTATACATTTTTGACGGGAATGCTTCTTGCGATTCAGATGCAGATCCATTTCACAACGGTTAACACTAATTACTCACTTAAATATTGAAATTTTAAAAAAATGTGATTTTTCGGGAATAATTTTTTAAAATGTATGTATAAAAAATTAGAAACTCCTTAATGGATACCACAGCAAGACTGCAGTGCAATGTACTCGGCAACAGAGGTAAATCATTAAAGAGTCAACGTCGTACATTTCCCTATACTGAGCGACAACTACGTCACACTGAGAAAGACTCTGAGACGACGTTTCGTAGCTGGACTGATGATTTCGTATATGTTTGCTGACTTCTTAAGGATAACGCAAGTGCTGTTCCTTCTCTGTCGTAAAAAGGCATTTTAACCACCAAAATCTACGGGGAAGGTGAGAATTTCTAGGCATTATACAGATATACGGTGAATATAAACAAACATGTCTATTAAAAAGTATTGGCCGAGTGTTAACTTGATCTACAGAATAGTACTGTTTGTAAGAAAATTTTGAAGCGGTCGTGTCCCGTGCGTTGCATTTAAACGTGACACTTTTCTGTCTTAAAATGTTTTGTTGTACATGGTTTCTGGGCAGCGTAAATGCATCTAAAGATCGCGAAGTCTTGTAAGGAGTCCACATTCAAACGTGCTTTACTTATCCGGGAGATAAGTCACGTAAAGGACGCCAAAAAACTGCAAACACAAATAGAAACAAAAGTAATGCACAGTAAGTCATTGGATGTACGTCTCTATGAAACAGTTGATTGTATAGGCATACCAGAAGGAAGAGTGCGGTACAAAATTTAACCCGCATTTATGGAGTACTCAACAACATTTTGACCGTTTTAAAAAGAGTATAAATGATTTTGTAAAAGAGTGAGACGTGCGCCACCAATTCGCTTCAGATCCGAAACAGTAATCGAATTAGCGTAGGGAAGACGGTGACCCACGAAAAAAGAAAAAGGAAAAAAGAAAAACAATAGATTTCATCTGTCGCGAAGGATTCTTCTTGTTAATTACCTTTCAAAGTGAAAAACAAAACTGATTAATACTATACAAGTTTTCTGGACAAATATGGGGAAAATACGTCATACGAAGCAAGCATTTAAAAAGTGTAAATAATTGTCAATCAGGAAAATTCAACAGCAAAAGAAGTTCATTGCGATGGAAAAAATAAGAGACGTTATGCACGAATAGTTGTAACATACCCCACAATTCCCCATATTTGGCACACTCTTACCAACTGCTTGTGGCTTGAAAACGTTTAGACTAAAATAAATAGGTTTTGCAGGAGCAGACAGATATTTTAGTGACCTTCTATAATGGCGCTTCAAGGATAGAATCTACTCACAGCAGAAACGTTAGGCGAAGTGTATCAATCTGAAATGTTAGTATGTCCAACAATAAGTTGCTTTGTAGCCACAAAAACACAGTGCTTCACTTTTACCCCTACAAAATGTTACCTTGCCCTCTTGTGTTCCATGTCAGAGAAGCAGGGAACCGACATCAGGAGTGAAACAATGTTTAGAGCTCCTTCCAGTGAGCTTCATGTTGGTTAACGACTGGTCCTCTGAACACAAGGCTGAGTTGATAGCACCAGCACGTATCCAACCAAGTGGCACAGTATTTAAGACAGTGGACTTCCGTTTGAAATGACTGTGGTTCGAATTCCCATCAGGCAATGCAGACTTTTTTCCGGTAGTTTTCTGAACTGTCTGCTACGGAATGAGTCCTTTAACCAGCGCACACCATCAGCTCTGGAAAAACATATATGTATGGGGTATTTTTTGTTCCCAAAGTTATTCTAGTAACTAAATGGCGATAGAATGTAAAATATTTCCACAAAAATAAAAATGACTTATTGTGAAACCCATGCGCATTGCTGAAATTACAACTTCATTGTTGCATGCTATAATTAAGTTGCTAATTTGTAAAAAATTGAATAAAATCTTCTCGGTTTTCAGGCAGTGTGTAAAAAAATTATCAATGGAAATGTTCCTACCACTTCGCCTCAAGTGATCAACTAAATCATGTACGACACGTTTCCCTTGATTTATTTCCCTTCATTCACTAGATTTTCCTGATTACAGCTTGCATTTATGAAATAATTGGTCTCACAGTCTACAGCAGCACACACTTTTATCCCGTACTGTCCAGATTTTGAAGAAATGCGCACCTTGAATGGACTCTGTCCCCTGAAAGTACACAGGTCCTCATCAACTGTAATATAAGGCCTAGGGATATAAGACGAAATGCAAGCATCAATGAACACTTCAAACACAGCCCATATAGTTTATGATTCAGAAACTGCTTTTCGTTCTTCTCTTGTAAGTTTATCATCGAACTGGAGGCGCATCAGAATATCAGGAAATCTTGAAAAGCTCATTGTGGTTCGAAAAATGGGTAAGCCATACTCATCCGACCGAAATTCGCTCAAAGGTTTCCCCACTTGCCTTGCGTAAACCAGCTAATATCAGTAGACCAAAGAATGTAGAGTCAAGTTCAATCCATCTTTCAAGAAATGGATGTAGAATTTCAGTGTTTTCTGCATGATCGTTAGTATCTGTTACTATTACACTCTGCATGTCATTTGTGGTAAGAAGTCTGGAACAGTTAGCCTTTGTCTCTAATTGTAGTCTTAGGTACAAAATGGTTCAAATGGCTCTGAGCACTATGGGACTTAACATCTTAGGTCATCAGTCCCCTAGAACTTAGAACTAGTTAAACCTAACTAACCTAAGGACATCACACACATCCATGCCCGAGGCAGGATTCGAACCTGCGACCGTAGCAGTCGCGCGGTTCCGGACTGCGCACCTAGAACCGCGAGACCACCGCGGCCGGCTGTAGTCTTTGGTAACTCGGAGTATGTGCAGTTGCACGTATTACACTCCTGGAAGCCTGCCTGCAGACATCAGGTGGTATTATGTTCATTTGTTATCTGACCACTTCTAGGTACACTAGTTCCCCGAATACCATTATCATCTTCTTCACATTCATTAACATCCACCTCATCTCCGACCTGTCTATCTTCCTGTTACCTCTACATCAACATCACTCTCATCCCTGTTTCCTTGTTGGTTGAGAAAGTGCATTGCTGCGAAGTCGTTAATCTCGTAACTAAGTTGAAATATAATTTCGAAAACACATATTACATAAGTGGGGTATTTTCTGATCCCATAGGAAAAGTTTCAAATTATTGTTCTACGAACCGTGATATAACCATAAATATGTTATCCAGTTAACAATAAAAAGTCCATAAAAAGCATTTCTGGAAAATGAGAATCTATGTCCAATTTAAAACTGCTTCTTCGTAGTTAAAAGAGCCTTGGGGTCTAAAAAGACTCGACACAAAGCAAGGGTTAAAAAGGATATTTCTAATTTCCTTCTTTATCCTTCCCTATATAAAGCTTGTGCTCCTTCTCTATTGAAATTGTCGTCGATGGGACACTAAGTCTCAGTCTTCCTTCACAATGCAGAATGATGACGATTGGCTTACTCAGCAAATGTGTGCATGAAGATTTCGCCATTTTGTGGCACGAAAATGACGTTTTACTGGTGTGTCGCGCAGACCACGCAGTGCGACGGCCGTCACGATGTGCGCAACGCTTGATGACTCAGGGAGGAAGCGTGCATCCGTCCAAACACATTACGTCCATCTCAGACATTCAATCGACATCGTTTGACGTCAACTCAGTTCTGTTTCTTCCTGTTTTTCTCTTTCGTTTCATCGCCGAGAATTACATCGTTTACGTAAATGGGCTTCACCAAGAGAAGCTAAACAGCTAAAAAATTTGAGTACCGTCTTTTGTGCAACTGAGACGACAGAATAAACTCATCGGAATGGTAAATCTGGTATTGTGTTGATATCAATCGCAAACACTTGCACAATTTTACGCCATTTGTATTTTACTTAAAAATATGCTTGTGATTACAGCGTGTATGTTAGCGCTAAAACTTGAAACCTATTAATGAGCGCATTACCCAGCTAATCTGTAAAATTAACCAATTTGCTCCGTTAACTTGCAGAATCAAGAGCTTTCCGCGTTTTACCTAGGTAATGTGCACTTTAACGGCTTCCGTATCGTTAAAGTCCAAAAGTTTGTTTCTCTTATTTCCTTTCCCGACTCCTTCCCCCTCTCCCTTCATTTTTAGTTTGGTTTCGCCAGCATCTTGTCGTTGGCGGTTGTTTTTATTTCTCATGATTTGCGTCGATTGCCAGTGAGTGAATTTGTGCTATGATTTTTTTAAGCACAGAAACTGAGCTCCTAGTATACAACTAAGCCCCGACTTAGCGAGTAAAACGAAGAAAAGATTCTTCGAAAATCTATATCACGAAGATTCAAAATATAATACTGATATGTCAAAACGAAAGTATTATTCCATGATTGAAGACGTAAAGCAAATAAAAATTTCCAAGAAGAAAGAATCATTTCGAGATTATCGAATAATTCAAAGTTACAACGCTATGAAAAACTCATTGAGCAGTTGTCATGTACGCGAGAAAGTGTGAAAAAGTCCATGCCGAAGAAGTGTTTGACATATTGTATTCTACTCATTTGCAGTTGGCCACAGTGGATGAGTAGAATGATCGCGCAGTTAAATACACTTTATAAAAACATAACCCAAGCCCAAATAAAAATGTTTCTAGATTTATGCGCACCTTGTCAACAAAAACAAAAAAGGGAGAAGAAAGCGATAGTTTTAAAGCCGATTATTTCATCTTATTTCAATAGCAGATGCCAGGTGGATCTTATCGATTACCAATCTCAACCAGATGGAAAGTTTCAGTTTCTTCTCGCATACCAAGACCAGTTAACAAAATTTGTTGCACTGGAGCCGCTCACATCAAAACGGACAGATGAAGTAGCCTATAACTTGCTTGAAATTTTTCTCCTTTTTCGCACTCCAAGAATTTTCCATTCTGATAACGCGAATTTTGTCAAAAAGAATCTCTGAACGTGTAACACAGTAGTGGTAGAAATCAAAATGGTTATTGGCAAACCCAGACACAGCCAAACGTTGTTGTTGTTTTGAGTTGTAGGACGAGCGAATTAAGACATTAAAAACTTGCTCACAACTTGGATGGCTGATAACCATATTAACAAGTGAAATAAAAGTGTACGATTCGAACAATTCATGAAAAATCGTGCTCTATCATTGTACAGTTAAAAGACGACCATACGAAGCCATTTTCAGTTGTCCCGCAAAAAAGGAAGTGTCTTCTTCTGTTATATACCACAAAGTGTAATACATTCTATAAATACTGATAAAACTTTGAAAAATTAGAAGATTCACAAGAGACTGCGATTATGCGTTTATAGTCAACTCTTGCTCAAGAGGACATTCCGTTATTTCTGCTTCTACAGAATCACCTACAAAAATACAAGAATTTATCGATAGTAATCTTAAACTGCCTGCAAAACATTGATTGAGAATACAGGTATGAAGAGTACTCAGTTACCCTCCACCTCCAAGGAATTGCTTCTGTATTTTGAAGTCATCACTGAATTACCCTCAACTTCAACAGAATCGCCATCAAAGTTTCGTTCAGAGCCTGTAAAGAGAACTACACAAGACATGGTATGTATTGTTTGCTCAAAGGCAGAATCAGGTGCTCACAAGCGTAAATCGTGTGGCTGCAGAGTGAAAATCTCATTCTGGAAACAACCCCCAGGCTGTGGCTAAGGCATGTCTCCGCAATATCCTTTCTTCCAGCAGTGCTAGATCTGCAAGGTTCGCAGGAGAGCTTCTGTAAAGTTTGGAAGGTGGGAGACGAGGTACTGGCAGAGGTAAAGCTGTGAGGACGGGGAGCGAGTCGTGCTTGGGTAGTTCACATGGTATAGTACTTGCCCCTCGAAAGGCAAAGGTCCCGAGTTCGAGTCTCGGTCCGGCACACAGTTTTAATCTGCTAGGAAGTTTCAATCGTGTGATATGTTTGTTCACGTAATTTGTCGTGAAATAGAGCCTAAAGAGGAAGGATATGGTTAGAATGTATTCTGCAACATCTGTAAAAATAATATGAATCCGAAAATGCAGAGTGCTGCAGCCAAGGAAGGTATAGAAACGCAAGCAAATGAAGTGTTAGCAGTTTCTAATGCAAAGGACCCCAATGTCTGTGAAGGTGTCTCCGTGATAATTTAAGTACCCGAAGAAGACAAAACCGTCGCCCGCCCGATTTTAGCTGTGGCTCTTAATAAGACAGAGGATGCCTTTTGGTACTTGGTACTAAATTTGTATTTTAAAACAGTTCTATACAAAACTTGAATTCAGTGTTTGCAAAGAGGTTTTTAACGAAAGAATATGTCCCTGCTGTTGAAATATCTTTATGTCAAACAGCAATAAAAGAATCACTTAGTACTGGGCAGGGTTTTAGAAAATGTGACTCCAAATCTTAATGTATCGCAGATAAGTGTGCTTGTCGCAAAAACCAGTTGCAATATAATTCAAAGTGTTACAAATCTTTAGATTCCACTAATCAGTAAGCATAATTTTATCATGAGTTTTGCAAATTTTAAACCTTTTGATTCTTTGTATTATACTTTTAAACTGATTGGTGATTGAGTCTATCTACTAATTTTTTTGACTGTTTGATTGTATTAACTTGGTTCTTTAGATATCAAAAAGTAAATAAATAACATTATGTTAATGAAAGCATAGAAAAACATTGCTGTTGTTCCAGGAAAGATCTTACTTTCACTCTAATGACTGCCTAGTGGGTAATGAGCAGATTACTCAGGTAATCTGAAGATTACTTACGTAATTTGAGAAATGAAACAACTTTCTGCACATTAACGGATCACACTAGTTAATCTGTACAATATCTAGATAATCTGCAGAATAACCGATTTCTGCACTTTAGCGGTAACATATAAACGGCCATAATTACCGAGTTCTGTAGGTTACTGGAGGTTTGTGCTTCTAACATACGTGGGACATTAATTGTGTTTAGAGCAAATGACAAAAAACCGTCAGTTATCGCAGTTTCTGTCAATATACATTTATTATTCACTATTCATTGCTCTGTTTCGATTGACTCACTTACTGCCGCTGATGCATGCTGGAGTGTAGGCTTCTGGCGAAGTCCGCTGTCGTTCATATTCATTACAGAAGCAGCTTCTTTTGTAGGGCTACATTTCTTCAATATTTGAACTAGATTAAATGACTGAAGGATCAAAAGAACCACAACGAAAAATACATTACACCCTGAAACTTATTTCATTCAGAGAAATCATTTCTGCCAGGGTGTTTGGTCAAAATGAATGCTTGAATTAGCACTGCTGGCTCCTTTAGAGCTTTAGCTCATTTGAATGCGCACACGTGCATATGGACACATCCTTCACACGTGGCTAGACACCATACAGTTGTGGATGCTTGGTTTCTGGCCATATATACCAATTTACTAGAAGGAAGTGTCAAGGGTCATTTATGTACACGAAAATGAGCTAAAGTTCAAAATTGGCCAGTAGCTTTAAACATACTGCTTATTTTACCCATAAATGGTGAATTTCTTTGAATTTATCTAGACTGAGGTGTTCACAAAGAAGAAAGCAACATGTTTAATAATTTCTCTTCGATTTTCATCTATGCACATTTTTATCAAGTTTTTTGTTTAAATATGTTATAAAGCGACATTTAAAGCGAATGAATTCACATTTAACATATAACATGTTCTTACTGACTGTAAATTACATCCATACTTTGTGGGAATAACAAACTTCAAGTTATATTACGCCATATTTAGGTATCTGTGTACCGATAGTATAGGTTTATATGCAAGAAACAGTTATATCTTATGGTCAAACTACTATAACAGACTAAAAATATATAATCACATATGGAAATAGTGCCAAAACACACATGAACACTGTTGTTAATTATTTTGGTGTGAAAGGTACGTGGTTCAAAAATGGTTCAAATAGCTCTGAAAACTATGCGACTTAACTTCTGAGGTCATCAGTCGCCTAGAACTTAGAACTAATTGAACCTAACTAACCTAAGGACAGCACACACATCCATGCCCGAGGCAGGATTCGAACCTGCGACCGTAGCGGTCGCTCGGCTCCAGACTGTAGCGCCTAGAACCGCACGGCCACTACGGCCGGCAATGGTACATGGTGTTTCAAACATGCTGTAATCGGATGATTCGCTCTGTGAGTGGCACAAGTGTAACATACCAACTTTTATAGCCAAACATGATAACCGAATTTTTTAAACGACGCAACTTTATCCGAGTGGTTGAAGTACGGAACTTTATCCATCAAACTACTTGTATGCTAAATTTTCTTGTAGCGGCAGATTTCGGCCGATTGAAAATATGACGTTTTAATGTTAAGAATTCTCTGCATATATCTTACTTCACTACAAAAAGAGAACGGAACTGTTCTTTCATGTTATTTAACAGCAAAGAGAGACAATTGTTTCCGATCAGAGTATCATGCAAAATGTACGCACAAAAGACGAGAACACGTTTCTCACTTGTAGCTGCAGATATCTTAGGAAGAGTTAACGTGCAGATGTGCTGCAATTTCCATTAGTGTTTATGGCAATACGGAGTGTAAAATAAACATGTAACAGGTAAACGAAATGTGTTATGTGAAGTAGCTTGTGGACTTGTCTGTCCGAAGCAGAACGTTTCTCATGATAAGGCAGGTAGTAGCAAACTTCCTTTCCAACATCTTTTCCCACTGGCATACATCAGAGTGTCAGAATGCTACAAGCTATTCGCTTAAAAATCAGTAGTCTGTGAAATTTCTGCTGTTTGTGTATGCAATATGCACAAAACTCCAATTCCAGACAACACGGATTAAAATTTTTTAATTTCGATATCTGGCCATCTTTTCTTTGATGGTAAGTTGGTTAAAGAGCTCCAAGTCTTTTGAAACGAATTAAATAATCCTGTCGGCTCGAATATCATGTGGCCAGGATATTTCTGTCACAGAAGCGCTAGATATAGCATGTTTATACTCGTATTTGTGCTGCCCACGAAGCGGTTGAGACAGTCCTACTTAAATATAGACAGTGTTTGACAGGCGTTGCATGCTCATCCACTCACTTTTTTATGTCTTTGAAGCAACAACAAATTCGAAACCTCTAGAACCACATCAAAAGTAAATTCATCATCCAAACGCTATCATTTATCTGAAACTAAATCTAGACTAAACTCTGTTCGAAAAGAACACGAAATCCAGCCTCATGTTACACGAATGAACTTCTTTGCTGTTATTGTATCGGAAAACTTAAACAGATGAAAAAAGTAAAACGTTAATAAAAGGCTCGGTGTGTATCGTAAGCACACATTTCTACGAAAGTGGTCTAATGAAGGATGTGCATCCATAGCCACTGACGTATGTCGGAAATCACTTTACAGTACCTTAACTAGCTGCTTGAACATATATTATTTTCTCTTTTCCCTGTTCCACGATCGTGCTCAGCAAGAAAAAATGTCCGTATGTCTCCAGACGTGGCCTAATATTTCTGATCTTATCTTCACCGTCACTGTACGCAATGAACTGCGCAAAAAAGTTTTGCACCACTGGTATTACGGCGACGGATGTGTGCTCAGGTTCAATGGGACTAAGGAATGAAAAATAAGTCCCATGTAACAAATCAAAACTTCACTGTGAAATAAAAATTGTGAACCTTAGAAGTACATCAATCATCTGAAATGTAAACTGTTGCTAGACAACAGGACGGCTAATCACCTTTACTGTTCTACTTCACGTTAGAAAATGTTGTAAAGCTCTGTAATTTGGAGCTAAAATACCACAAAATTGAACTAATAATTCTAGGAAGAAAATAATATGCAATTAAGAGAACCTGCCTGGCTTTTGCAGACGATTTTGCAATAATTTCAGAAATTCTGACACAAGTAAGTACTAACAAAAAATCCTCTGGAAATATCAGCGAATAGAAAAGGTCGCATAATTTCATCCGAAAAAAAAAAACGAAATTCATGCATCAGAATTCATAGAAACACAGACAGGTAAAATAGAGTGCGTTAGTAAATTTAAATATCTTTGAGGAACCATACAGCAGAAATGACTAGAAAAATTTACAACAGACTAGAAAAATCTGCAATGGATGTAAGAGGTAAATGAAATGAAATGTCGTGTGGCTAGGGCCTCCCGTCGGGTAGACCGTTCGCCTGGTGCAGGTCTTTCGAGTTGACGCCACTTCGGCGACCTGCGTGTCGATGGGGATGAAATGATGATGATCAGGACAACACAACACCCAGTCCCTGAGCGGAGAAAATCTCCGACCCAGCCGGGAATCGAACCCGGGACCTTAGGATTGACACTCTGTCGCGCTGACCACTCAGATACCGGGGCCGGACCGATGTAAGAGGTAATAAAATGGAAAGGACTTACGGTTTGACAATAAACAAAAAATGCCTATCTTGAAAAAAAATTAAAACACTATACGACAGTGGTAAGACCAGAATGTTTATTAGAAAAATAATGCGTGCAATACAAACTACAGATAATTTGAAATGACAGCTAAAGGGAAGATTAATGAAAATATAGAGCAAATATCAGAAGTAACGACAAAGCGAAGATTAACCTTTCTTTGACATATCTGAAGAAACAAATCTTCCTGGGTTTCTGGAAAAAGAAATTGACAACAGAATGGCTTACAGAAATAAGAAATGAACTAGAAAAAAAACATAATCAAAGAATAGGAAATAACAGAAAGAAACTTTTTTGATAATAAAGTACTGCCTTCAGGGCAGAAGAAATGATAAATTCTAAACAGCATGGACAGAAGAAAGGAAAAGACAACATGAGAAGAAGGAATATTCGAAGAATAGGAAACGACAATAAAGAAGAGGAGCTGAAGCTGTTACGATATCCTAGTTGCTAACTACGAAAATAAAGAAAGCCTGTTCGTAAATGAGCGTCTTTGCACGTGTGTGAATCCAAAGCTGTGGGTAACATTCAATACCGATACACTCCATCCTGTGCACTGAGGCTCTCGGGGTCTCTGCTTAGCATGCTGCCCACAAGGTACTCGAGAAGTTGAGGCACAAGTCTGTCCTACTCTGCCATCATCTAGTGGGTGAGGAGAGCTCCTGCAGCGACGCACAAGTGTCAACTGGTCGCAGTCAAGTTCCTGTCCGCAGATACCGCAGGCCATTCCATTCGGCTGATGCGCGCCTGCTCGAGCTCCGGAGTTCACGAGGTGGGCACCTTGCGCTAGTCCGATATCGTCTCGTAAAACGAACCCATCGCCAAAGTGTTAACTGTAGTGCTGGGCTATAGCTTGGAAGATTCTATCCCGGTACTGGTCAGCCCTCAAATTACATTCGAAAGCAACGATTGGCCTCCGACATTCGTACGAGATACAGGTCCAAAATATGACAGGTACTCATTCCTGCTGAAACCGTGGGACTGACATTCATCCAGCTTCAGGTAAATCCAGCAGCCGTCGATCAAGAGAACACGACGGCACTGATCCTGGTTCCGTTCCAGGTGTTCCTTCGGCAACATTCTGTGCGCACCGTGGTGGAGATGTTAACTGTTTTTAGTAATGGGAGCGCAGAGGCTAAACTGATCGCGTGTAGGTGGTTGTGTGTTGTCTGTGCGTCAGCACAGACTGCTCAGTTGCGTCCAAATAACCATATTACCGTGGAGGCCATGAAATGGACAATACTATAAAAATACATGAAATGTATTCGCGGTTGCGAATATGGACAACCGTCACCTATATAGACTCAAACCTCCATATGCCGCCAACCGTGTGTCTAGAACCTGCACTCGTACATCGGTTATGAATATTCGGGTACAGGGGGGACATTTTTGACTGAAGTCGCTTATCCAGCATCGACAGATAAGTACGATATTGCAGTGTGTGCATTGTTCAGAAGTACGATGCAGTGTCCATTCGGACACGGATGAATGTTCGAAGGAACAGCCACTGCGGCGACTACAGCCGCTATGAAATACACTGATACAGAAAAAAATTACAACGCAAAAAATGATTAATGCAGAGAACATGTTTAAATGATCAACACTGCAAGATCACAGGTTAACGTAAGAGCCAGAAAAAACCATTGCAACCATTGCAAATGTGAAATACTGGTACATTAATAACCAGTACAGCCCCCAGAATCTTGAATGTAAGCATTCATTGTGTTGCACAGGTGCAGGACGTCAGTTTGTGGGATAGACTTACATACCTGTTGCACTTGGTTGGTCAATACAGGGATGGTTAACGCTGGTTGTGGATGACACTAGAGCAGGCCAAGGCAACATATCGACACTCTGTAGAGTATGTTGGGTTACAACAGCGGTACGTGGACCAGTGCTATCCTGTTGAGAAACATCCTCTGGAATTATTTTCGTGAATGCTAACACGATAGGTCGAATCACCAGATTGACATACAAATTTGCAGTCGAAATGCTCTTTCTGTCATACGAAATCGCACCCCAGACCATAACTCCAGATGTAGTTCCAGTGAGTATAGTACGCAGACAGATTGATTGCAGGCCCTCAATTGGCCTCGTTTTAATCAACACACAGCCATCACTGGCATGTAAGCAGAACCAGGTTTCATCAGAAAACACAACAGACCTCCACCCTGTCCTCCAATGAGCTCTTACTTAACACCACTGAAGTCGCAAATAGCAGTCGTTTATGGTCTGAGGAATGCACGCTACAGTGTGTGTGGCTCGGCGCTGTCCTCAAAGTAACCGATTTGCAACAATACGTCGTGTCACTGTGGTACCGACCACTGCACGAAGTGCTGCTGCAGAAGCAGTACGGTACAGCAGAGCCGTACGCTGAACACGGTGGTCTTCACTCGTGGTAGTGATTCGTGAGTAGAAGGGCGAGGCGGTGTGTGGGCCATTTTGTTAGTGGGGTTTGCCTACATCATGGGCAGGTATACACTCGGGAGAAAACGTATTATTCTCCTTTGACTGACAGGTACTTAACCTATTGTTCTCTTTTGATTGACAGGTGCTTAATCTAGTGTTCTGTTAAGTGGTTTTCCATGTCACCTCCATTTCCTTTTGATTTACAGGCACAATTCCTATTGCCCCCCCGCCCCCTACCCTCCCCCCAAACCCCTCCCACCTCCTTTGCTACTACAGGTACGCTTTGATGTCTGAGTTATTAGAATAGCTCCTCTCACTCTTCTAAATTTGACTACTTAATTAAAGTGATCAATTAATTAATCTCTCACCCACTGGTAAACACCCCTCCCCCCTCCAGAAAAATCGTGGTAAGTTCAAATTCCATCAGGACAATGCAACACACTGTGGCTACCTCTACCAACCTAAGAAAATGGCGGGGAAGAAAGGGCAGTTGGGCTACCTCCACTAATGTAAGTCACCCGGCTGCCACCTCATTTCAGGAAATGGTGGGAAAAGGACTCGACCTGTGCTGGACGTAAGTCTTTCTTTTCAGTCTTTATTTAAACATTTAGAGGCAGTACCACCATCGAGTATGTTCACTCCAAAGTCCTGGGTCCAACTCACCTAGTACACAGTACTGCCACCAGAGGGTGCTGTCATCCCTTCCATGACATAATCTAAGATGGCGGTCTGGTGTTGGTGGAGAGGGAAGGATCTCATAACACGAAATTCAAGGGTATATTGTTCATTTATAAAAAATTCAGTTTGTGGCATTGGATTTCTCTCGCTCATCATTCTCTGCTGTTTGGAAACATGTACATCTTGTAAGAAGCAATTACATGGGGCAAACATGTTGCATAACCTAATGTTTGGCACTGTACTCTGGGTGTCTTAAACTAATGTTTAAGCCTTTGTCGGCACTTAACCTATTGTTCTGTTAAGTGGTTTTCCATACCACCCCCATTTCCTTAAACTATTTTACCGCCTTTGATGCCCAATTAAGTAATTAGTTATGTCCTCCCACCGTTTTCCAGCACACTTTTCGAATTTCATATGCTTTTGAACGCCATTTCCGGCGGCGCATTCTTCTTTGTCACCCATCCACTTAAAATATTGTACTGCATTTTACATAAAAATTGTACAAATTCACCTATTGTTCTGCACTTAACATGCTGTTCTTCTACATGTCACCCACTCACACACACTCTCCCCTTAACAATTATTGTACTGCTAACACCACATCGATATAAAAAATTTATGCAAATTAATTAAATCGGTATTCTTCACATGTATGGGGTTGTTTTTCTTAATTCGCAGCATCCTATTGGTCAGTGAATTCGATGGTATATAGTTCAGACAAAAGATTGCTAACAAAAAACACATCCAGCCACCCAACACACGACACTGACGCTGGAGTCTGGCTGCATTGGTAGGCCACACAAAGTGGTGATGTGGCCTTCAGCTACCAAGCAACACACATTAAGGACCTGCAAGCATGAGGCGGTGGCATGCCTTTCATACTTGACACACGAGAAATTCATGTTAAAATACGTGTTCACCTGGGCAGCAATGCTGGTGCGATGGCGCATAGTTGAGGTGCGGGTCCAGCGCCGAGAGATGTTGCAATGCTTCCCAGAATAGCACAGGGTGCATTGTTCCCAGCAGTCCTAACAGCACAGCCCATTTGCCACTAAATTTACCCATCAAACTGCTGCTGCTGCCAGGGTGGGTGCACCATTCACCATTGTTTTCTGCAGACGAGACTTTCAGTGGTAAAATTATTTTGCACAAATCACTAAACTGCAGTGACAGTTAAACCTGCAAAGTTATCTATAGATCATCAAATACATACAAGACTATCAAGAATATTGGAGGCCAAATACATATTTACCACTGTAATTACAATTAAACATTATGACTGCTGCCACAGTCTGACCCAGATCAATGTACAGGCAATGTCTATTATTGATGGCTGTGGTTCTGGAACGAATCTCAGTATCTAAGCACACATATTTTTCCACCTAAAAAATCTATCTCATACCCATGTGGTTACCAATGTGCTGAATCTATACGTCCCTCACAAGAGGACGCACACTCATCTTCTCTGGTCATGACACAACATAAGCCACAGTAACTTTACACTGCAATATATACATATTTTACACAAGCAGTGCAGTTATCTTTTATATCTGTACAGCGCCCGAAAAAATTATGGTACGCCTACACTCACACCAACAATATGTCTCGATTCTCGTCAGTCGTGGGAAATTATCTGACAAAGTCTTACAATCAGGGCTTCTGGAAGGAGCTGCATCCTGTCAAGATTCTCTCACCCAAGTGTTATGAAGGAGAGGAGTCTGGCAGAATGTGTGATAATGAATACCGCACCCGCAGACGTAATGCTTGGAAATGCGTTCTTCCTGACGGTCCTAACGAGGCACCCTGTCCATCACGTGTTACCCTTCCTGCATTCAACATACACAAACGTTCTCACCGCTATGTAGAGACTCCTATATCCCAGCACAAATGATGTCTTGTGAATGAATGGGGGGCTACAATAGACACTTATCGAATTTAAACGCCGAATTACTGATTCCGCTGGTGTGGAAGCACTATCCGCCTTTTCTTTCTTGCATAAGACGAGACGTTCAGCGGTAAGAAACTATTTTACACTGAACGTCATATTGCACCGACAACTAAACCTTGCAAAGTGCCCTACATATTATTAAATACCGAAAGACTCTTACTCAATTACATTGCTCTCCCTCTGAGGACAGGAGGTTGGAAATTAGAGTGTGAAACAGACCTCCAACCCAGCAACATATCACTGCGTACTGTGTCGATGTAGTAAACATGCATCTCGTATCCTACGCCATACAAAATCAGCCCTGTTACATCAATCGTACATATACCAAGAAGACAACAGCACCGTATATACCCCTCACAGCAATAGATATCACCCTGCGAGGTCGGAGGTCATCCACCCCTGACAGGTGACCAGAGTGCCCTCAGCACACCGAAGTCACTCTCAGAACTGTTCTACAATTTCGGGCTCGTTCCCCCCTGTTTCTGGTCTGACATGCTTGCTTCTCTAGACCCATCTCCAAACTCTGGGATTACAAGAACGCACGTATTTTCGCATGGTTTGCCATAATATTATACTATTTTCGCCTTACTTTTCGATATCAAGCACACAGCAGCATCCTACCGATCGCTCGCGCAACATAATTCCGAAGATATAGACTGAAATTATTTCTCTACACTCCCCAAACTTTAGCAAGGTGGGGCATGAGTAACTAGAAAATTATCCCATCTGCGAAGACCTTTACGTGAAACTCGAAACAAATACAGGAAGATGATATGTCCTCTCGCGAATACTGATGTCGGTGATGTAACATATTCCAAATCATCCCTATAATTTACAAAGTCAACTAAGGTGTTTCTCATGTCTAGAGAACCGGCACACGTCTCTTCCACCTGCCTGATGCACACACCACAATCGATCTTCTCTCAACTAAATAAAGAAGTCAAATGCGAAGAAGCAGTCAACCGAACAATTTACATGGGAGGGAATAATGGACCTACGCAAACACAAGTTCATATTGAATCTTGTCAAATTTCCACTCGATCATGAAAACTGTCCAACACATACTAAGTATTAGTTCGCCATTCGGTCGTCTAGAGGACAATACTGTTAAGTCAGCTACACTTTTACACTCTAACAGACCTCTCCATTCGGACAGCTACTACTGTTAACGGTAAACATGAATCACTCCCGTTACTCGCGCTGCAGAAACATCCTAGGAAATGAGTCACATATATCTTTTCTCATTGTACTTACAACTACATGTTACGATTGCGGTCTCAGTTGAACGACATTCGCCAATGAGCAAAGTATCAGAAATGCACCCTGCTGACGGCTGTGGTTCTGGGAATAGAAATATCTGTACTATTCTTCGACATACTCTTCCCTTTGCTGTCACAGTACTCCACGTCAAATCCATACCTTCCTTACGTCCGGACATAATCATTTCACACATGTCAGAACACTAACACATACTTTATAAGCCTGATGCTCAAAGCTAACCTGTCGCACACTGCCTACTACTAAGTATAATACTTCGCCAATAAATGATTGCAGACGATACAAAATAATACTGACCGAAAATCAGCGATGGGTGGACATGTTTCATAAGTTTTTCTTGCGAGTCCTACCACCGCGTCTTAGAAAGAGAGGCGTCATCGTCATACTAACCGTTATATGTTTTTTAAAAAAGAAACACAACCATATTATCATCACAAACGGTCTTGGCTCTACAAGTGAACACAAGTATCCATGTTAACAGCTGTACCGGCTTTATAAATCTACATATGGCATTACCTACGAATGACGTGGTTTTTCCAGACAAATACCATGACACTGAATATAGACGGTGATCGCAGGAGTATATATTATCACACCAGCAGTGCGGTTACAGGTCGTCGACGGTGCACCATCGTAATAAAATTATCGAATTTTGAAAGTGATTCGGCTAAGGAGCGTGGTATGAAACAGGTATGTGCAACCCCCTCACGCCGCCGCCACTAGATATTTCTCCAGTATTTGTAACGCATTCTGTCTCGATGCCATATCATATTTCTGACGCTGTCATAACTCGAAACGAGCCATCTTTCTCAAACCTGTCTGCTACAGTAAAATTCCAACATGGTTTTTGGTAGCCCCTATGCATGTACCAATGTAAGTCGGAACTGAGTAGAAGTTGGAGAAAGCTGTATCTACCACCTTCTGCAACTCGTGTAGAAACAGGCGAAGCTGAGTTACTGTGACAGAACTGTATATGGACCATTTGACGGAAACGGAGCCTGCTCCTGCAACACGGAGGTAGTATAAAAGAGAGTTCAGGAAACTATCGCAGAGTTTTTTTTCCCTTGGCTCTTGCCGTGGCACTTTTTTTCCTCTGCCCTTCAAACCGCTACCCTTCGTCCGATTTCGACCACTCTATCTCCAGATGAGAGCGTATTAATGGTTAACCATAACCAGACGTACGCAAACATCGCAGTACCCACATCCTGCGACACCTCACTTTAGTGAATACTAACCCTTATGCAGAGATGGCAGTAGACCTTTTGTGTTAGCCATCATGCCGGTGTGGGCGTGGAGGGGCTCCACCTCTTAAAAAAAAATGGAGGAAGGACGTGGATTTTGCTACTGCATTGTGGTGCTTCTCCAAACTATAAGCAGGTACTACAGATCCACGTCCCTCAGGGTCCATTCACATCTATCACCCCAACATTCTATCATCGTTGTCCTGTTCTATCCACCAGAGAAAAATTTACGAACTATAAAAGCTCCACTAACTTCATCCAATAGAGAACTCGATAAGATTTTTACCACATCTCTATCCTGCAATATATCGAAAAAAACACCGCATGCGTGCCGGCATCGAGCAGATGTGACGATCCTATTAAAAATACAGGTATTGATGCACTGCACAAACCAGTTTAAAGTTCCATCACCTGTACTGTAGCAGGATGACCGTATCCTACAGACTATACAGTAAGTCGCAAGAGACGCTTCCTGTGACCCTGTGTCGTTGTTTGAAACAATGCTTTTTTTCTGCTGTAACACGCTCTGTACACTGCCAAACATTTTGTTTTTCCGCCACTACTTCGAGTTCCGTGTCAGGTTCTAAACTGACAGTAACACGTTCTGATCCATATCCTCCGTCAGAAAACTAGTCGCCACACAGTGTAAATCATCTTGTTACTGCGGCTACTATAACACGCCACAGGCACTGTGTGATTTTAAATAAAAGACAGTTACAACATAAGGGAACTAGAAGAGGCATGCGGCGTTGTGGAAAGTATCCAAACTGCTGTCTGAAAGTGACTGACGAACTCTACATTTAAACTCATCTGTCACAATGGCAGAATATCTGATGGCTCTGTGTTCCGATTCGGCTGATTCCTCACATTGCAGTCATATACGCGATCGCTGTTTCGGTGCTATCCATCCCCAGAAGGTGTAGGCATACCATAATTTCTTCGGGCTCTGTACAGATATAAAAGATAACCACACTGTTTGTGTAAAATGGGCATATATTGCTGTGTAAAGTTACTGTGGCTAATGTTGCGGCAAGACCAGAGAAGATGAGTGTGTGTCCTATTATGAGGCGCATATCGATTCAGCACATCAATAACAGCGAGGGTACGAGAGAGGTTTTTTACGTGAAAAATTATGTGCGATATAGATACTGAGATTCGTTCCAGAACCACAGCCGTCAAAAGGAGACATTACCTGTACATTGACCGGTGTCAGACTGTAGCAGCAATCGTAATATTTAGTTGTAGTTACACTGGTAAATATGTTCCTGGCTTCCAATATTCTTGTGAGTCTTGAATGTATTTGATGATGTAGACAACTTTAGGGGGTTTAACAGTCAGTGATATTTAGCGATCTGTGCAAAACAATTTTACCACTGACAGTCTCGTCTGCAGAAAACAATGGTGAACGGTGCACCCACCCTGGCAGCAGCAGCAGTTTGATGGGGAAATTCAATGACGTACGCACTGTCCTGTTAGGATTGCCAGGAACAATGCACCCCGTGCTATTCTGGAAAGCATTGCAACATCTCCCGGGCTGAACCCGCACCTCAGCTACGCGTCATAATGCCAGCAATGCTGCCTAGGTGAACACGTATTTCGACAGGAATTTCTCGGGTGTCAAGTATGAGAGGGATGCTGTCGCCTAATACTTGCAGGTTCTGAATGGACACTTGTGTGTCGCTGGGCAGCTGATGGCCGTGTCTCCACTTCGCAGGCCCGCCGATGCAGCTGGACTCGAGCATCGGCGTTGGGTGGCCGGATGTGTTTTTTATTAGCAATCTATTGTTTAAACTATATTCCATCGATTTTACCGATCAATAGGATGCTGCGAATTAAGAAAAACTCCCCCATGCATGTGAAGAATGCCGATTTAATTAATTTGCATAAATTTTTTATATCAACGTGGTGTTAGTGGTACAATAGTTAAGGGGGGAGTGTGTGTCTGAGCAGGTGACATGGAGCAGAAAAGCATGTTAAGTGCAGAACAATAGGTTAATTTCCACAATTTTTATGTAAAATGCAGTACAATAGTTTAAGGGGGTGGGTGACAAAGAAGAATGCGCCAGAAATGGCGTTCAAAAGCATGTGAAATTCGAAAAGTGTACCAGAAAATGGTGGGACGACATAACTAATTACTTAATTTGGTATCAAAGGCGGTAAAATAGTTTCAGGAAATAGGGGTGGCATGGAAAACCACTTAACAGAACAATAGGTTAAGTGCCGACAACGGCCTAAACATTAGGTTAAGACACCCAGAGTACAGTGCCAAACATTATGTTATGCAACATGTTTGCCCCATGTAACTGCTTCTTACAAGACGTACATATTTCCAAACAGCAGAGAATGACAAGCTAGAGAAATCCAATGCCACAAACTGTATTTTTTATAAATAAACAATATACCCGTGAATTTCGTGTTATGAGATCCTTCCCTCTCCACCAACACAAGACCACCACCTTGGATTTCGTCATGGAAGGAATGACAGCACCCTCTGGTGGCAGTACTGTACACTAGGTTAGTTGGACTCTCGACCTTGGAGTGGACACACTTGATGGTGGTACTGCCTCTAATTGTTTAAATAAAGACTGAAAAGAAAGACTTATGTCCAGCACAGGTCGAGTCCTCTTCCCGCCAATTCGCAGGACGAGGTGGCAGTCGGATGACTTCGGTTAGTGGAGGAAGCCCAACTTCCATTTCTTTCCCGCCATTTTCTTAGGTTAGTTGCGGTAGCCATGATGTGTTGCATTGTCCTGATGGAATTTGAACTTACCACCATTTCCTGGAGGGGTGTTTACCAGTGGGTGAGAGGTTAATTAATTGATAAATTTAATTAATTAGTCAATCAAATTGATAAAAGTGATAGTAGCTATTCCAATAACTCAGACCTGAAAGTGTACCTGTAGCAATGAGGGTTGTGCGGGGGGGCAGATTAAGTACCTGTCATACAAAGAAGAACAACAGGTTAAGTACCTGTCACTCAAAGGAGAACAACAGGTTTGCCCCTGAGTGCATACCTGCCCCTGATGCAGGCAAACCTCACTGACAAAATGGCTCACAAACGGCCTTGCCCCTCTACTCCACCGGCTGTCTGGAGTGCGGTCTTTTTGCGACCGTATGTTCTCTTGACCACCACTTCCAGCAGTCGAGCATAGTGGCTACATTCCTGCCAAGTCTTTCTACAGTATCTCAGAAGGAACACCTGACTTCTCGTAACCCTTTTATACAACCTCGTTAAAACACTGCGACGTGTTGATAATGCCGTCTTTGTTGACTAACATCAACTCACCACGTGCAATCTCAAAGGTGGCTAACGCTCGTGACCGCTATATGTTTAACGCAAACATGATATGTATCCTCACGTTGAAGCCACTAGCGCCGGTCTTATGCGACTGGTGCGAAATTTGAATAGACATCATCTTTCAGGAGTAGAAACACGGCCATCGCCTTTGATCTATGTCGCACAACTGCTTCTTGACGTTGCAGTTTTTTTCCATCAGTGTATAACATCGTGTAGGGCTATGAAATGCACGGTACAGAGACGTATTAAAATCATATAAACTAGTGAAATACAGGAGCCGACAGTGGAGATAAACGGGAGAAAGCTAAAACGAGTGGCAAGGAAAACAGAGGTATAAAAATTATGGGTGTTACCGTAAGCATCCGATGTATCACGGCTAGAAAAAGCACGATCCGATACCAGCTGAATGCTCAAAGCACGGACAAGTGTCATGTTGACAGGGAGGCGCGAAATAAGTCCGGTAATAGGCGGCGAGGCAAGAGGTGAAAAATACAGTGTGTAATAAAATCTGAATAAGGGTATTGGGATGCGCCCTATCATTCATCGGCCCCATGAACCGTGGACCTTGTCGTTGGTGGGGAGGCTTGCGTGCCTCAGCGATACAGATGGCCGTATCGTAGGTGCAACCACAACGGAGGGGTATCTGTTGAGAGGCCAGACAAATGTATGGTTCCTGAAGAGGGGCAGCAGCCTTTTCAGTAGTTGCAGGGGCAACAGTCTGGATGATTGACTCACCTGGCCTTGTAACACTAACCAAAACGGCCTTGCTGTGCTGGTACTACGAACGGCTCGAAGCAAGGGGAAACTACAGTCGTAATTTTTCCCGAGGGCATGAAACTTTACTGTATGGTTAAATGATGTTGGCATCCTCTTGGGTAAAATGTTCCGGAGGTAAAATAGTCCCCTAATTCGGATCTCCGGGCGGGGACTACTCAAGAGGACGTTGTTATCAGGAGAAAGAAAACTGGCGTTCTACGGATCGGAGTGTGGAATGTCAGATCCCTTAATCGGGCAGGTAGGTTAGAAAAATTAAAACGGGAAATGGATAGGTTAAAGTTAGATATAGTGGGAATTAGTGAACTTCGGTGGCAAGAGGAACAAGACTTTAGGTCAGGTGAATACAGGGTTATAAATACAAAATCAAATAGGGATAATGAAGGAGTAGGTTTAATAATGAATAAAAGAAATAGGAGTGTGGGAAAGCTACTACAAACAGCATAGTGAACGCATTATTGTGGCCAAGAAAGACACGAAGCCCACACCTACTACAGTAGTACAAGTTTATATGCCAACACGCTCTGCAGATGATGAAGAAATTGATGAAATGTATGATGAGATAAAAGAAATTATTCAGGTAGTGAAGGGAGACGAAAATTTAATAGTCATGGGTGACTGGAATTCGAGAGTAGGAAAAGGGAGAGATGGAAACATAGTAGGTGAATATGGATTGGGGGTAAGAAATGAAAGAGGAAGCCGTCTGGTAGAATTTTGCACAGAGCATAACTTAATCGTAGCTAATACTTGGTTCAAGAATCATAAAAGAAGGTTGTATACATGGAAGAGCCCTGGAGATACTAGAAGGTATCAGATAGATTATATAATGGTAAGACAGAGATATAGGAACCAGGTTTTAAACTGTAAGACATTTCCAGGGGTAGATGTGGACTCTGACCACAATCTATTGGTTATGAACTGTAGATTAAAACTGAAGAAACTATAAAAAGGTGGGAATTTAAGGAGATGGGACCTGGATAAACTGACTAAACCAGAGGTTGTACAGAGTTTCAGGGAGACCAAAAGGAATCAATTGACAGAAATGGGGGAAAGAAATACAGTAGAAGACGGATGGGTAGCTTTGAGGGATGAAGTAGTGGAGGCAGCAGAGGATCAAGTAGGTAAAAAGACGAGGGCTAGTAGAAATCCTTGGGTAACAGAAGAAATATTGAATTTAATTGATGAAAGGAGAAGATATAAAAATGCAGTAAATGAAGCAGGCAAAAAGGAATACAAACGTCTCAAAAATGAGATCGACAGGAAGTGCAAAATGGCTAAGCAGGGATGGCTACAGGACAGATGTAAGAATGTAGAGGCCTATCTCACTAGGGGTAAGATAGATACTGCCTACAGGAAAACTAAAGAGACCTTTCGAGAGAAAAGAACCACTTGTATGAATATCAAGAGCTCAGATGGAAACCCAGTTCTAAGCAAAGAAGGAAAAGCAGAAAGGTGGAAGGGGTATATAGAAGGTCTATACAAGGGCGATGTACTTGAGGACAATATTTTGGAAATGGAAGAGGATGTAGATGAAGATGAAATGGGAGATACGATACTGCGTGAAGAGTTTGACAGAGCACTGAATGACCTGCGTCGAAATAAGGCCCCGGAAGTAGACAACATTCCATTAGAACTACTGACGGGCTTGGGAGAGCCAGTCCTGACTAAACTCTACCATCTGGTGAGCAAGAAAGCAGGTGTTGACAGGTGTGAAAACCACCGAACTATCAGTTTAATAACTCACAGTTGCAAAATACTAACACGAATTCTTTACAGACGAATGGAAAAACTGATAGAAGCCGACCTCGAGGAAGATCAGTTTGGATTCCGTAGAAATATTGGAACACGTGAGGCAATACTAACCTTACGATTTATCTTAGAAGAAAGATTAAGAAAAGGCAAACCTACGTTTCTAGCATTTGTAGACTTAGAGAAAGCTTTTGACAATGTTGACTGGAATACTCTCTTTCAGATTCTAAAGGTGGCAGGGATAAAATACAGGGAGCGAAAGGCTATTTACAATTTGTACAGGAACCAGATGGCAGTTATAAGAGTCGAGGGGCATGAAAGGGAAGCAGCGGTTGGGAAGGGAGTGAGACAGGGTTGTAACCTCACCCTAATGTTATTCAATCTGTATATTGAGCAAGCAGTAAAGGAAACAAAAGAAAAATTTGGAGTAGGTATTAAAATCCATGGAGAAGAAATAAAAACTTTGAGGTTCGCCGATGACATTGTAATTCTGTCAGAGACAGCAAAGGACTTGGAAGAGCTGTTGAACGGAATGGACAGTGTCTTGAAAGGAGGATATAAGACGAACATCAACAAAAGCAAAACGAGGATAATGGAATGCAGTCGAATTACGTCGGGTGATGCTGAGGGAATTAGATTAGGAAATGAGACACTTAAAGTAATAGATGTGTTTTGCTATTTGGGAAGCAAAATAACTGATGATGGTCGAAGTAGAGAAGATATAAAATGTAGACTGGCAATGGCAAGGAAAGCGTTTCTGAAGAAGAGTAATTTGTTAACATCGAGTATATATTTAAATGTCAGGAAGTCGTTTCTGAAAGTATTTGTATGGAGTGTAGCCATGTATGAAAGTGAAACATGGACGATAAATAGTTTGGACAAGAAGAGAATAGAAGCTTTCGAAATGTGGAGCTACAGAAGAATGCTGAAGATTAGATCGGTAGATCACATAACTAATGAGGAGGTATTGAATAGAATTGGGGAGAAGAGGAGTTTGTTGCACAACTTGACAAGAAGAAGGAACCGGTTGGTAGGACATGTTCTGAGGCATCAAGGGATCACAAATTTAGCATTGGAGGGCAGCGTCAGAAGGATCCTGGTTGCAGTAAGTACTGGGAGATGAAGAAGCTTGCACAGGACAGGGTAGCATGGAGAGCTGCATCAAACCAGTCTCATGACTGAAGACCACAACAACAACAATTAAGAAGTACACTGTGGCGTCTTAGCTCCTTTCGGCTGTTTACTGTATATTGCGAGTGGCGTTTCTTAAACCACAGAACCTCAATTTCCTCAAGTATCTTTAAAGTACGACCTTCAATTTGGATATGTAAAACTTTTAAATTATTTGATAAATTAGTAACTGTGCGCCCGTGTCCACGAAGTGTGTTTCTAAAAATCTGGAGAATAAGATAGTAGTAATGATACATCTACAAATGAAAGTTCGAAGTATGACGTCGCATCGCCCATGAAGTTATTAGAGATGGAGTGCAAGATCTAATCAGAGAAAAGTAAGTGTGCCGTGTACTGTTCAAAGAAGCCATCCCGGCATTTGTCTTGAGGGATTTGATGAAACCTCGTGAAACTCAAAACTGGATGACCAGAGTGGGTTTGAACCGGAGTCGTTCCTAATGCAAGGTATAGCTGAAGTTCGAAAGTATAAAGGGCTTTTGTTTGTTTCCTTCCTGTTATCGCCGCCGCAGTTCTTCTTATCACCCGCGCGGTCTTCTGCTGATCGAACATAACAGTCAGCTTACGTGTCCTGCTTCTACGGACAGTCACAATCTTTCCTTGTTATCTTCATTTCCTGTCTTCTACCCACCGACCGCCATTGCCCTTTGATCCTTGCCGTCTTCATCGCCCTCCCTACGAACAGCCGCAGGGATAAACCTTTTCTCTATATCGTCACTTCTGAGCAGAAGCTCATCGACCGTTGCCGTCATTTTATCAATGCCGCGACCGTTACCCGTCTTATCGGACTACCACAGCGCCATCGCCTTTTTCCAGAGAACCGTTCAACAATAAATAGTCCCTTCAACTACCACAATCACTTAGCCTCATCTTCTGTCACCAAGAGCGCAATCACCTACAGCTTCTCTCCCTACTATCCGCTCCTGTACAAACTTACTAGCCTTTCCTTTCTCAGAATCAACTACCCACACCTTTCCTCTTTGTGGAATCTCTGTGTCATCTTTCCTCAACAATCGATAACCCAGTAGCAGCTCATTTGTCAAACCAATAATATCATCCTTTCATGCCACGGCAGGGTCATTTGACCAAACAGCAACAACAGAACGAATCTCTCGCCAGGATCATCATCTAAATTCTGCAAAATATTCATACCCAAAAGATCCCACCACAACAGTGCCACCAGCTTCCTGTTCCACAAATGACCCAGCCATTGTACAACA